>NC_088175.1:23644974-23944974 GCF_028769735.1 Zonotrichia leucophrys gambelii
TGCTATAGGGAGGCTGGTGAACATGCTGAATAAGAATTACCTCAGTTCTGCAGCTTTCTATGTCTTTTTAATGCATTCTGTTTCAGGGTCACTTTCAATCAATATTTCATTTACTTACTGAGATTGAATGGGCGCTCTGAGACACAGTGTGCTGTTTATCATACAGATCGGACACCTCACGCCAGCCCGGAGCGTTCCGCCGCGCCGGGAGCTGTCCGTTCAGCACCACCGCGCTGCCGCTCGGAGCCGCATTGCCCTTTTTTTTCTTTTTCACCAGGAGCTTTTCTTTCAGCACCACAGCATTGCACTTAGACTTTTTAAACGGCTGCGTTCCTCATTGGTCTGAAGAACAATTTCGTCTGCACTTCCAGTTATTCCTATTACCTGTAGGACTTTCAATCCTATTTCACCCTTGCCACCCTTTCCCCAAGCAGTTTTAAGGTATCTATTTCTGTGGAAGTCATTTTTCTCATTGAGTGATCAGAAACAAAGATAAATTCTAACCTTTAACGGCTCATTCCGACTCATTGCTTACAGTAGATCTAAACTCTTTTTTCTGCTTATTCGACTCCTTCCAGCTTCCCATCACATCTGTAACAAACTTTTAAAATTATATTGCCACACCACCATGCACAAGCCTACCTGCACAGTAGAAATAGATTATTCCATCACATTCAGATGGTTAACAGAGGTTAGCACGTCCTGTATTTATATATATATTTATATCGCTTTCTAAGAAAGTGCATATTAATGTTTACTTTAAAGAATGTGTAAATGGTGCTATCAAGAAATCTGATCAATTTTATCCCAGTCTTTTTGTGTACCACTTCGAATGTATGAGATTTATTTTTCTATTGGAAAAAAAAAATAAACAGTCTGAAAGCATTAAAATTGGTAGATTTTAGTAATTTTACAGTGAATTGAATCCCTATGTCATAGTATCATTAAAAAATTTAAGGATGGGTGATGCAAATTACTATATGCTTATTGATAATGCTCACACATTTCTGTCTGGACACTCTTTAGTCCATCTGCTGACTCCTAAATGTCCTTTTCCCTTGAGACAAGATGTCTACATACTCCAAATTTTAAATGCTTTATGTGGATTTTGGGTGGATTGAGGGCTTCTGCTACACAGATTCACAAACTGAGACTGGTTTATTCTATAAGTGATAGAGAGTCAAATGGTATTTTTTAAATGCAAGAATAACATGGCTTAGCATGTCCGTATCTGGTGCAATGCAGTCCCTGTACATATAATATGCTGCAGCTCTAATAAAAATGGTTGAAAAATCTTCAGTGAAAAGAGAACAATATACTCGATTATAGTTCTATAAATATGTTTGCTTCCAGAAGTTTTGCATCTTTGTTTTTTGCCCAAAACTTTAATAATCTATAATAATTTCTTGCAATTACATGTTGATGCCTTTTGTTCAAAGGGTAAGTACTGTGCTGCTTTAACTGGATCTTGGCAGGCAATTTTACACACAGCACATTCTCCTTGTAGCTATATTCATATATTTTTCTCTTAAAATTTTGATTCCCTATTTTAGAATAATTAGTTTAGAATTTGTTATTAGTTTAATAGTAAAGTATTTTTCTATACAGATTAATACAATAGCCTCTATATTATATAAGAAAAAAGATATGCAGAAAGGTTTACATTACATATAAACATATATACTGCTATTTTTAAATATTTTTTTTTTGTGATTAAATTAAAAAGTAGTACAATTTCAGGGTTATAATGTAAATACTGTTTGAACTGAAAACATTCAATATTTTGCTTACAATATATTTTTAGGGGTAATTTAAATTGTGTAGCTTTAAAGAAAAACAAGTTTCACAGATTTATAGTGGGTAAGCAGCTGTTTCCACATTGTTAGGGCACAGAAGTTCCAATTGCCACATTAATCAAAGTATTGAGACTACAAAATCCATTTCATTTAATCTCATTATTGAATAAACAGCTCTGTAGTGATGCCTATTTGTACTTGTTTTTCTAATAAAAATGCAACTGTAGCTCTCAACACAAATTAGTTTTAATTATTTAAATGATATGAATTTGTCAAACATAAATAATCTAACACCTGGTTTGCCTCCTCATTTTCTGAAAAAATGTGTTTCATGAAACTAGTAGAGGATGATAATGGGGAATAACAAAGGTAGGTCTATGTATTTATTCCAATTCTATTAATTTTAAAAAAGGACAAATGTGAGTTGATTACTGTCTAAGAGGGTGGAAAAGTAATCTGTCTTATTGCTATGCAAGGACACAACAGAATACAGCAAAGCAGAAGGATGTCTCACTCACACTGGTTCTGTGCAGCTCCCTTGTCCTATGCTCCTGTCTGAGGACTGGTGACAATGATTTACAGTTTGGCAATCCTTCTTCTGAACACAAGGATCGCGTTAGCAAGCGATAAGTGCTGTAGGTTTTAAGACACTTAATCAAGATGCCAAAATCTGCCATAACAGTCACCAATTTATGTGAGGCAAACCTTCTCAGGCAAAAGAAAAGGCTGAATTTCCCTGTTTTGTCTTTGTTTTAGTAACTTCATTTCAGGAGGCCTGCCTGACCTTAGAAGAGGAGTACCCTAAGTGTCAGAAGGGTATAATATATAAGCCAATTGGTAGCTAACTCTGAAAATTGAAATCCATTTGTTTTTCACCACAGGATAGTATAATTATGTTTGCTGTTTCTGTCTCATGCTACATTTTGTTTTAAAATATTTGGTATTTAAAATAATGGGTATCCTAACACACTACCCTGAAATCATTTATCATTTGGTTGAGGAAATATATAATCCAGTTGTGGTTGTTGATGGTGGCCTCATATGGCACTCCAAGCAGTGATAATTTGTATGACTTTCTGTATATTAAACAATTCTTTATTATTGATTCTGTTTGTGGTGTATTAACTGTTATCCTTTCTTGATAAAGAAAGTGTGCTAAGCAGATAGCTACTGTCTTAAATCAACGAGGCAATTTTAGAGTCACATGAAGCTGTTGAAACCTACCACTCAGTAGTTTGTCTGCCAGATTAATCATCTTTATTGTTCCTTCTGGAGATGAGTCTCTTCCTTTGTGCAAAATATTTCCAGCAGGCAGGCATATAGTGAGAACTTACGACACTCCCAGGGTATGATTACGTGACCATCACCGCTATTATTGTGCCCTACATGTTAGTAACGTAGTTCGGGGTTTCAGAACTAATTTTTTAATGCAAATTGCAGATTTTTTCTTAAGCATTTTATATTTCATAGAGAATTTTCTCTCAAAATGTTCTTATAACTATTTTTTGTTAGTAGTCCCTTCTCAGTGCTTTTAATTTAAAATTCCGATGCTTAAGTTTTGCATATCAGTTTGGTTTTTTAAACCATTTGCAATATTTAATCATTGTTAAATAATCAGTAAATATACTACAGAAAAGCACTGTGAGACTACCGAGTTAGTTTTGATGTCATTGGAATTCAATTAAATGTCAGTAGTAAAAATAAAATCAAAGAACCATGGTAGCCATAGTTCTCAACAAGAATGAGAATGGTGTTTAGATATTTTTCTTTTATAATAATTTTATAAATTTATAACTTGAAACTATATGAACTAAGAAAAAGCATGCAAAAAGCAGGATGTTTTCAAGGCTCCTTTTATATATCAGAGGACATTAGCTTGTAATCTAGATACATAAAATATTTTAAGTAAAATGACAGTATTATCTTTGCTGATGTTGCGTTCAATGCTGCAAAGTAGCTCAAGAAACTGTCATGTTACTGAAGATATTATGATGATAAAAATACTGTTAAGCAAAAATATCGGGACACTCAGATTTCATATTTGTTTTTGTGAAACAATATGAAGTATCTCAGTTTTTCAATGTATTTCCCTGAATAAATGGAGTTCTTTGCTACGTAGGAAAGCATGTTTATGGGGCGAGGGAGAGGGAATTCACATTAATATTTTTACTTAAATGTATTCATAAAAAGTAAATATCACTTTAAAATCAGTTGCTTCTTTTCTCTCCTAAAAGCCTACTTGGCAATGTGTCACAATCCAGACTTTTTGAAATTTATAATAGCCTTACCTGGCAGACACTATTCTTGCCACAATACATTATTCCCCTTTCTGTACCTAGAGGATGTAGCACACATTATTGAAACACTTTAATTTCTGCTGTGCATGCTAATTTTAAATTCTGATTCGAGCTTTGAGAATTTTGAGCTTGAAAATATAACATGTAAACAGAAGAGGGCCGTAGTTGAGAACCTCCTTTTACATGGCATTTGAAGGATACATCAGTGATACTTTTGCTAGCCTTCCTGTCTGCCTACATGAACATTTTAATTGTACGCATTGTAGCCCAATGTAGCTCAAAGTTCTAAATAATTTGCATCCAATTTGTGTATAATGATTTTATTTGCAATTTTCCTTGCTTTTGAGTTAAAAGTGTTGCTGTCCTGTGATATTGTGTTCATACTTTATATTACCACACAAACACATGTAAGCATGAGCAGTTGCAGACTGTGAGATGTAGAGAAGATTGATTTTTTAAACTGTGATTTTAAAAAAGTCACAGGACTCCAACAGTATATCATACAGATAAGTCTACAAAAATAAGAAAATATTTTACTTTTCATTATAATGCTTCAAAAACAAGTGAATTTTCACTGAATTCTCAGTCATACCCAGTCAATAAACTCAAACCTCACAGAAATTTATTCTAGTTTAGAAAAAAGTGTTTTCAAATGTCTTGTTATAATAAATTTGCTCTCTAAAATTCAGTTCATTTTTTCCTCCCAATCAAATGACATCACTTGCTCTACAGTGAAAAAAAGGGGAATTTTTGAAACAAAGGCTGTTCCTAATCAGACTGTATTACTTACTGGGAGCCAATTTGATTGCATGTGACTAATGCATTAATTTTATCATTATTGTAGGTCATCAAGACAAGTAATGGAGTGTCATCACTAAGTATGATTTTAAGTGAGAAATTGGATTATTTTTTGCTCCCATGATCAGTGGGCATAGTAGAATTCCTGGCATCCATGGATTTATATGTCTAATCTTTTGCTATATGCATTTGTCTACATTATGTGGCAGCAGAACTCCTGATGAAAAACACTAATTCCAATTTTAACTGAACATGCATATTTCTATATAAAAATATTTAAAAAATAAATCTTTAATTCATGTGTTTAGGCAAAGCTCAAGTGAGTATAAAAAAGGACACATCAGTGAATGGGCTGGCCAAATTTGCCGCATGTAGGCGAGTAATCACTTCTACCTGCAGATTTGTATGTCAGTCAGTAATGTTACTCACAGGTTAACCATAAAGCAGCTTGGCGTGGTTTGGTGGACAATCTGCTTTGGAGTGCTTAAGCTGCTCTGTACTGGTGACCAAAATTAATGTAGAAACCAGTAACAGTTGAAGTGATGAATTCCAGCCTAAGTGAGCAACTCTATAAATATATTACCTAAAAGACATATTCATCGTGTTTTTGCTTTCCCAGACTGAAGACTTAGAAGAGAAAAACTTATTACAGAAAAACTGTATAAGGGAATTAGGGGCCTCTGAAGTTTCCAGCTTTTACGTTATTTGAATTCCAATGAAATCAAAGGAGATTTTTGTTAAAAGCGAAACCCCTGGCAAGAAAGCTATGACTTCTAGGAACAGTGAGGGGTTATTCTGTGAAATTTGAATGGTATGGTTGAAGTTCAATCTACTTTCATCAATACTTAAAGTGGCGGGTATTAATTTGGAATTAATCACTTATTGGAATTATTAACTATGTCAATTAATCCTGCCCAAAGTTCAATGTAATAGATGGACATTCCTCACTAGGGTAAACTTCAGATAGCCGTACCAAGGATAAGACTTGAAAAGAGTTTACATTGTTTCTATAGGAGAGCATGCTCCAGAAAAGAAACATTTTCCAGAATCATACAGTAGGGTAATAAATTAATGATATGATAACTAGTGTTTTTGTTAAAAATAATTAAGTGTTGCTGTTTCAGTTTAGACATGTTCATCCTAAATGCTGTAAATATAGAAATCACTGGCAAAACCCTGATGATTGTTCTTCTATAAAACTGCACTTCCAGCTCTTGCAAAGATAGTCTTTAGGAATTCAACAGCAACAATGTTTTTTAATATATATTGTCCTACTTAGCATTTTTCCAATACTGCATTTCATATTTTCTTCATTCAAAATAAAGAAAGGTTATTATGGGTGTGCCCTAAAAATACTTATTGTTAAAGCATTGGATGCATGCAGCAGATGTCATCCTAATATGGCATTGTTCTGGAATGGCATCATCCCCTATTCTCTTGCCTTTAACATAAAATAAACTGATTGATCTATTTTTTATTTTTTTTTTTTACTTCTAATACCAGTAACAGAAAAAAAAGGGAGTTTTTTAATATCTTTAATACAAAGAAGGTGAGTTGCGAGCTTGAATCATTTATAAGGATGTTTTGTAGGACAGGAAATGACCTGGTTGGCTAATATTTGCATACTTATTTGAAAAAATGCAGCCATATGTGTCTTTAAACTTCCTGTCCATTTCCACACACTCCCAAAATACATCTGCTCGATTTCAAGGTGGGTATAACAGAATAAAGTAAATAAAGAACCAAATATGCCCTCTGTTAGTAAATTTTGATAGGTTTATCTATCTTATTTGATAGAGCAAGCACCTAGCACAGCAAGATGCCACACAAGTTTGTGAGCTGTAGAGTAGGCAAAAAAAAAAAAAAGGGGTATATGCTTCCAGTGTGTATATATATTTGTATATGTTTATGGTTTTTGCAGAGAACACTTTCCTGGACTTCACATGATTATATCAAAGCCAAAATATTGTGTTCCCTCTGCACAAATATTTCGCACTTAAAGAATTGTAATTTTGACAGCATTTTGTTTAATCAGAATTTTTCTGTCTAGCTCACTTGAAATAAGAATGCAATTTCTACAGAAATATTCAGAAAACTGGAACTGTCCTAGGAGGGTAAGTTAACACCTCCCATATCCTCCCTCAAGGAAGCAGCAAAGAGATAATTTTGGCTACAGAGGCTGTGGGTTTTGTTTAGAAATATAAGACCAACTGTAAATAATTATAACATCAGTGTTTCTGAAAATGATTGAATAATACTTCAATTGAAAGATGAATTACCACCTGAGAAGTCTTTTTTTAAATTGCAGCATGTTGTGATCACTGATTTTTAGAAACGATCCTGACTCCTGAACCACTTGCTACAGTGTATTGCAGTGCCATAACTGCTATTTAGGGTAGAGACAGGAAAAGTCAAGCAAGTCAGCCTAAGCCCATTGTGTCTGGGAATTCATTCTATCTACAGGAAAACAAAACAAAGCAAAGGCTCATGTCACTGACACTTACAAGTCAAGCAATTCATTCCTCCTTGGAGTCTTCCTCATCATGTTTTTCCAGATGGATTAAAAGACAAGTTTCCTCAGTGCAAGGTCAAAGTGTGAGCTATGACTACACAGTGTAGGGCAGATATGTTTGAAAGTTTATTTTACAGCACTTGAAACTAATTCCCACTTTGGCAAATGTCTCTTAGCAAGCAAGCATTAACCTCACAGAAGCACAGTGTTAGAATACTGTCAGCTTAGGTTTTATAGTTGTTTTCTCTTGACTTAGTGCAAAGGAGAGCACATGCATGAAAAGCTTTCTCCTACATTACCAGAGATCGTTCTGGTGACTCTGGCATTCATTGTGGCAAAGTTTGAAGTGTTTAGGACAAAATTCTTTTTACATCATAGTCTACATAAACCTATTAATAATATCAAGTATTAGTCATAAAGTTGAAATAGCTCTGGAAATGTTAAGAAAGATGAAGAGATTTGAAAATGCAAGTGCTGTATGAAAGAAGATGTAAGTCAATTCATGCTAATAAAATTTTGGAGAATACCATCCTGGTTACACAGCAGCTCTTCATTATAACAGAGTGTTTGTAGCAATGATGCAATTGGTAAACACCCGCTTTGTAAATGGTGTAGCTTAGGAGGAAAGAAAATTCTGAAGAAAATAAATTATCTCCATGTACAAGTGCCTCCTTGAAGTATATGAAGCTATTCTCACTGTTCAAGCCAATCTCTTTTTTTCAGGTAATTTTATTATTATATAGACTCTAATGAAATGAATATTTATGAATTGAAAAAGCCTGATAAGTTACTCAGCATAAAAAAAAAAAAATTTTGCATAATAAGTATTGTAAGTCTCAAAAAAACACTGTTCTCCATACATCCATCAGTGCTACTGAGGTTAGAAAGGCCTCTATGTGAGAATCAGCATAATTTGGTCTTATGTGAGGAAAACACAATAAAACTGGAAGTGTTATCACTTTGATTACCAGTTTTGCAGTAGCGTACATGCTGTATAATGTGCTCTGCCCACAGATAAGGCATTGTATGCTGGTACTTGTCTCAGTGAGGTGAGTGGAATTTGCAATTCAGTGAGACTTTTAGAGATCAAAGCAAAGGACAAAGGCATGTGTAAGGAGACATATGAAAGAAAATATCACTATGTGCCACATTATTCCTTCTAGGCCTTATTCCATAATCAATTTGAATAAGTTAATTGATGTAGATACAGTTCAGCCTGGCAGAGATGATAATCTTAATTAGGAAAAATGGTCACACTGCAGGGATGCAGGCTGCAACTGGAGGTGCACTTGAAATAAAGATCTGATGTTATCTGTTGCGGAAATTGTTTCTAGCTCCCTCATATAAGGCTCATTTATCAAAGCCCCAAATGTTCTGACAGTTTGCATTGTACAAGTCACCTTTAAGGGAATACTCTGATGCCTTGTTAAGAAAATACTGTTATTCCTGCCCTATGCTTTCCCATACAGAAAAGTCTAGAACCCAACCCACATACCTGTCCCCAGGCTTGAGTATGTAAGATGTCTTTATCAAATGTAGCTGACTTAGAGGTGCATCCCTTGTATTTAGGCACCATCAGGTAGCTTTGTATAATGGCCTATGACTGTTTTTTGGAGATATTAAATTTCTTTCTGAGCTTCATTAGTATTCACTTCTTCATTTTCACTATGTAGCAGTGGAAATAATTCTTTGATAACATTGTTCTGGTGACCTTGTTCTGATAAACTCACCTTTGTCAAAAGGACAGTTCCTTCCTACTCACCACATATTTACAATACATCTATACAACCAAAATATTACAAAGTTTTTATGATTATGTGCTCAAAAATTTATCAATAGATGTCACTTGAGTGATATAACACCAGTTAAAAATTTTTAAAAGACTACAATTTTAAGCACCTTCAATAAAGCCAAAGAATGAAAATTACATTACTTGGCCTTTATGTATTCTACTTTAGAGGTTTACATATATAAGCACTACCACTGTGGTGGAGAAGTATGACCACCTCACCATTTCAGATAGATTCCGTAGTCACATTGCTGAAATTTTGCTTTTAGCCCATTCCACCAAATGAAAAAATAAACAAAATCTACTCACAAGGAGGTCCCATCTAGATCTGTGAGGGAGCCAGTTAGAACATTTTTACCAAAAAGTAATCACACCAGATGCAGAGAAATGAAGGAGCAAGTATAAAAGCAGAGTGGATTACCTTATGGTTTGCTGTACTCCTAGCAGTAAGCTCTGAGAGCACGGTAATTCACATAATAGTATTGATGTAGCCTAAGTAATGAGTAAAACCCAGCTATTTCTAGCAGAAAAAAGAACATACAACCACTTCAAACAAAAATTAAAAAGGAAGCAAAATCAAATTAATTTTGCTTCCAACTTGTATTTCAAAAATGAATTAAGAATTTTTACGCTATAACACAACGATCAAATTTTAAATGCTTTGTAGAACAATAATTTCTTAGGAGAGAAGTATGATGCATATTGGGCTGCAATAATGTTAAAAATAAACTTGTCCTATTTTAGAATAATTAAGTTTTCACTTCCACTTTACATTCAGTAATGTTATACATGATTTAGCACAGGTATATGTACATATATATATATATATATACTTCTTTGAAAAGCTGAAATTCTGCTACTTTCCATCCTCAGAACCACTAGTCAACAAAGTTTTTTCATTTTCCTAATCTTCTCCTTGACCATTTTTGCATGAACAACATTTTTAAATTTGTGCTTTGAAAAACTATTTTCCCATTCAGAGGAAGTCTGAATAATTAAGTCTGAATAATCAGTATTCTAGAAAACATGAATTTAAACTCTTAGTTTTGCTACAAGTAAGGCACTCCACTTGTCCAATTTTTTAATAGAAAAGATGGCTATCAAATTTACTACCCCATTACATTCTCTAATTAAGTCTTTTAATGCATGAGCCTGCTAACCCTGAGGATCTATGGTCAGGAGCCTGTTTCAAGGCAACAGTAGTGCTTCTCTGTAAATCTGGTAGCCTGCTTCAGTTCTCTGCTGCATTCCCTAATGCACACTTGCTGATAACTAAATTTTTTCAGCTTAATTTTGCACATCTCTAGATTAGCACCCCTCATGACTTCCTCTGGGAGGTTTTCCTTCAAGTATTTTAGTCAGTCATTTTTCATGGTGCCTGATCTAAATTTTCCTTGTCATTTTTCATTTCCCTCTTTCATATTTTATAGCTTTTTCTCTCCTTGACGACTTGATAATATTAAAGAAATTGAACAGATGCTCTCACTAAACAAAAGTGAGTGCAGGTTCAGTGATGGAAAAAGAAAAGAAATTATCTCTTTTCTTCCTCACATTCATGAATAATTCCCACAGAAAAAAGTGGAGCAAACTTCCATGAAGTCATATATGTGAACTGATTACAGCTTGGTCTCAGGCAAATAGCAGAAGGCCCTTCAGGGGTGCACACATGCATTTAAGAACATTAGAATACAAACTTAATCAACAAAGCCTGTCCTCTCAGAATATTTTTTATTTTCATTCCCTGAGATTTGGTTATGACTGAAGGGCCTAAGTTTCTCCGTAACCATCAGCCTTATGTCTGTCCCATGTACAGTACTAGGACACTACTAGTCACTAGTTTGAGAATTAACACCAGGGAAACCTCTCTGCTGGTTCACATTTATACCGATATTGCATTGACTCAAGCAAATTATACATTTTATGAGGCAATTCAGTTAAACTAGTGAAAACTTATCCGGAAGAAGGTATGCCAAATTTTCAAATTCTTTCCTGATTCAGAGCAGGATTTAAGAGCATAAGAGAAAATATAAACATATAGTTGGTAATAATTTTACGTAAACCGTAAGATATGTAAAATGTAAGATAAAAACCATGTTTCTGCTTTTTCCATCCAAGGTCAACAAGTCATCTCAAGGCACAAGAGTTTTCAGACCTAGAGTGTAAGACTCAGCAATAATCTGATTTGGGAACAAGATGTGTTGCTTGTTTTGCGAGCCACTTTTCACAGTCTCAAGATCTAGTTTGGAAGGTACCTAGGAAATTACAGACTGAAATAGGCTTTTTTTGTTTTTGGAAATACCCATTAAACTCACATTTAATGCTTTTGAGATCACACTAGACATCCATCTACACCTTCATCTATGCCTAAATAATCTTCACAAATCCAGCCTTTAGGCTAGGATTTCATTACTCTCTCTGGTTTTGAAGCAAAGTTAAATTAGAGTCCAACTTCCTCAGGCACCTTGTCCTCCCTCTTCTCATCTAAAGTTTATAGCCTTTCTAGTCTTATAGTAAAGCTAATAAAGCTTGGAGGCATCATTTACAAAATCAAATTTAAAAATCAAATTTAAAAATGTTCCAAGTACAGTAAATAAGAAGAACAGTATTTTGACACAGGCTGGTTCAATGCGCAGTTTACCCTCAGACAGCTTTATCATCACAGGTGAGGTAACAAGCTGCAGCACATGTGGTGTGTTTCTTGAAGCCAAATTGCTTATTCAGTGCTTATTCCTTAGCTTTCTGTTTGCAAAAGATCCATCCAGTAGAAGTTCCATAACAAGTGTGTAATTACCAGATTCCTGAAAATGTGATTCCTTTATTTATTTTGTCCAAAAAAAATGTTATATGAGGTAGATATTTTCTGTCTGTAGTATTTTTTAAATGTTTCCTTATTTATACATTTTATACACTGTCTGTTTTCTTTTATTCAAAAAGGGCCTGATCCAAACCAATAGATGTGAAGGAAATTACTCTGATGAGCTTTGGAATATCACCTTAGAAATTATATACCAGAGTTTTCTTGAGCTATAATTAGTCAGTCATCCTTTCTAGTGAGCTGTTCCAAAGTCTTTTACAGTTGATTTTTTTACAGCACTTGTCAAAGATTGTTAACCTATGATATGATCTTTTCTAAATACAGGATAGTACATAGCCCTCGGAGACATTTGCTCATTGCATGCCTCTAGGGGTTAGACACTTAATGATATCCTATCAACATCAGTGAGAATAAATGCAGAATGTACCTCATCAGTTACTGAATCACAAAATCACATATTTTTTGAAGCTGGAAGAGAAGTCTTGAGACTATGTAGTGTAATCAGACTGTTCAAGCAAGGTCAATCAAAGCTTTTGCTGCATTTCAAAAGATTCCTATCTGTTCAATTCTCCAGCCTGTTTGTGTCCCTCTGAATGATAGCACACATATCTAATGGCTAGTTTTTATAGCTGTTTCTCCAGGTTTTGTATCAAACCTGATCAGGATGAGCCCTTCCCCATCACCCATGTCATTAATGAAGACGTTAAATAGTTATGGTGCCAGTATTTGATCCCTGCAGTATGCTGTTAGTGACGGACCTCCAGCTGCTCTCCCCTCCAACCTTCCTCAAGGCTCAACAGTTCCAGCTCTCTGTCTTCCTATGGAAGATGCTCCAGTCCCTTAACCCCCTCTGTAACCCTTCACTTAGCCCTCTCCTGTGGCTCCATTTCTCCCTGGTACTCAGGAGCCCAGCATTGGAGTATTGGGAAAGGATCACCTCTGTTTGCTTGTTGGCAACACTTCTAATTACAGCCAAAGATTCCTTGGCCTGCTTTTCTATTGGGCACATTGTGTCATGAGGGCACATTTTTGGCTCCTCCTTAACTTGTTTTCCACTAGACTTTTCAGGTCTTTTTCTAAAAAACTGCTTTCCAGACAGTTGGCCCTAAAACACATTGTTGCATGAGGCCATTTCTCCCAAGGTGCAGAACTTCACATTTTTCTCTCTTGATTAAAGGGAGCAGGCAAAAATCTGGGCTTCTGATGACCAGGGCAATGATCTGCTTTTTGTGCTAGTCCAGCCGCCTAGGATCCTGATTTCCACTGTCCCTGGTTACAGCAGTCAAAGAATGTCTCTGAATTCCACATCCCTGACCACTCCTTATTAATTCCTGCATCACTTGTGTCAGAGGCTGTTGTCAGTGCAGTTCAGAAACCTCCTAGTTTGCTTTTCCTTGCTATGTTGTCTTTCTAGTAGATGTCAGGGTGACATGTCAGGCATAAGAACCAGCAACTGGGAATATGAGAGTTCATGTTGCCTGACAAAGATCTCAACTACTCCTTTCCTATTAGGAATGACCTATGTTGATCTGCCCACCAGTTCCCAACACAGCAGCTCTCAGCTCATCACTCATCACAAGGCGGAGCTCCATGCATTCCAACTTGTTTCTCACACAAAGGACAACTCCCCCTGGCATTCCCAGCCTGTGTTTCTTAAGGAGCCTGTGTTTGTGTTTTGCAGCACTCTATTGTGTCATCTATCCCACCACATCTCCATTGTTTCAATGAGGTCATAATCCTGTAACTGCACACGGGCTCCCAATTCTTTCTGTTTTCTGGTCTGTGTGCATTGATGTACAGGCATTTCAAGGAGCACTCAAGTGTGCTGACTCCCCATGAAGAGAATAAGAAATTCCCTCTCAAGACTTGGCACAAGCTCTTTGTTTACATCCCTGTGCTTCTGGCAATCCCACTTCAGCCTGATATTCTGATTGCTATGTCCCTTCTGTTCGCAACACCTCAGATCCTTTGCCTGCCTACCCTCTCCTCCACTTGCTATCATGAAGGAAAGGATCAACAAATATTGTCATAGTATTTGCCAGATACATTTTAACTTGTTTAACCTCATGTGAAAATCAGCGGAAAGTACAATTTCTAATAAAGAGTTTTTAATATATAAATTTAGCACACTTAGTACATCATTTCATTGCTCTTCATTAGCAGAAAGATTCAGGGGCTTGAGCTGTTAAGTGTTACAAAAGTTGTTAGTCTTTTTCTCAAATAAATCTTTTAGGGAAACCAAAGTTTTACTTAAAATATATTGCAGTATTTGACTCACCAATGCATTTTCAGTCTATTTTCAGACTTGAATTTGATTCACACATTTATGGGGCAAATCTGATTGATATAGTTTCCTATTAAAAAATTACAAACTTTCATTCTGTATTATTGCTTGAGTTATAGCCCTCCCAAATGCCACTGTGGTCTGTCACATTGAGATAAAACTTTTAATGGTGCAGTTTTCCTCCCTAGTGCTATTTCACCTCTTAGTGTTGTTATTGCTGCAATTGTATTATCTTTTCTTTGTATACATTTAGAAGCATCTAAATTTGATATGCTGAAGGCATTTAATTTTAATCAGTAAGCTAAGATTAATAATTTAAATTCATTAGAAAAAACATAATTTGAAATATAATACAAAAATCCATTTTAAATTATATTTAATATTAGATTTTCTTGTTTCTTATTATTTTGTTATAAGCAAAATTGTAAACAGTTGACTTTGTCAATGTACGACAAAAACTCAGAGTTACGAGGAAATTAGAATATTCTTGATAATAAGTTGCAGTAATAATAATAAATTAGTATCTTCTCTAGATTAAATGTTCATTATCCTAGCAATAATTACTGCAGAGATGTTTACAGTTTTGCACACAGAAAAGATGTGTTTATCAGAGTCCGTGTTGTAATATATTATCTGAATATTTTGTGGAATATTTTTGGTTTGTTGATTGAGGTTTTTTTAAATTTATTTTTTCCTTTCAATAAGAAAGGTAAGCTTAATTTAATCTTAACCATTATATAGGCAGCATTCCAGTATATAGGCGGCCAGAATTTACTGAAGGAAAAGCTCTAAAGAAGAACAACTAACTAAATACAACTCAAATATCTTTAGAAGCTTGAAGTTCTCTTTGTGACATACAAATTGCCCACATAATTCAAGCCACGTGATACAGAGGAAGGAGCAGCAGTCCTCTGATACTTTAGTTGTCTTTTACACAACAATTCAACTGTCTTGGTGACTTTGACAGCCTGAAGTTATGTAGTTTCTTTTTACAACACAAATTTAGCTCTTTTAGAAAGAAATCTGCACAAACCAACAGAAAGATCATGGGCATTTTTAGGCTAACCAGAAAGGCAGCCCAAATGGAAGGAGTATCTTTTCAGTCTCATGGAAGGGCATATTTTCTGTTGCCTCAGTCTGGGTCTGAATGGATATGTGTGTCACAATTTCAGATACTTCCAGAAGCTATTCACTTGTCAAAATCTTGTCTCATAGAGCTCTCAAGAAATCTATCACCTACTTTCTGATACTCCCAGTTTCTAACGTAGTAACATAGGGATTAAAGTATCTGTGTCAGTGCCTGCTGGAATTTGAAAGTTCATCCACGTTCTAAGCAAATATCCACTTACTAGCACAATAAGTGAGCATTCTAGAATAGGAACACTGCCCTGCTGTATTTAGCATTAAAAGGTATTGTGTAAGGTGTTCAATGACACTAATATTCAGTTCTTAGTTCTCTCCCTAGTGGTTGCTTTACTTACTGTATTTTTTTCTTTGACCCAGCAAGCATTTAATTATACTGTGCAAAAGAGAGCAACTTCAAAAGAAATTTAAAATACCTTTCATTAGTACTTTTTGCCATCATTTGATAACTAACAATCACTTTAAAAAAATTTAAAAGCAGAGTATGACACAAAACCTAGATTTTTACAAATTGGCTCAGTCCATTAACTGTTGAGTTAATTTATAAATAAAGAATAAATTTAATCTCATTTCCTGTTCTCTTTTTAGGCAGAAATAGATGTGTGTTCACAATGCAATTTTCAAATGCGCTCCATATGTGAGATAATGGAATATGCAACTCAGATCATAGGGGCCACACATCAGAGAGAAAGCAAGCTTCTGGGGTATACAACCTAGCTGCAGAAATATGTGCACATGAGACACTCCAGGCCAAAATCTAGATGTCTACAGAACCTAAAACTTAAAATAAAAAGCCATGCATATATTCAGAAATTGCCAGTATTCTGGATTCAGAGAGAAGTTAATAAGCATTTTCAGAATTCAAACAGGTTCAGTGCTAATTATCTGTAAAGTGCTTTTTTGAGTGGTTAGATATTTGTGTGGGTTTGAGCCAACTACTGAAACACAAAGTACATGTCAAGTAATGTTTAAGATGAAGACATGAAAGACTCAAGTCCACATGTATTAGCATTCACTTTTCTGTAAGTGCTAATTCTGTTCCCCAGCAGTATGATTTAATTTGCCACTTGGCTGTAAAACAGTACTCTACGCTGAGATTAGGTGTCCTTTCTGAGCAGTGGTACAAATGTAGGAAGACTGAGTTGCCACTGTAAAAATTGTACAGGATTGGTAGATAGGAACCATGTCTCAGTCAGGGTGTATTGTGGGAGCAGAGTGATTTAGGGCAGTACAAAAAGAGAATTGTTATGGTGATGCATTATCTGTGGGCAGAAAAACTGTGACTACAGAGACAATTTGATCAGCAGGCACATGAAGAGCTTAGGGAAGAACAGCAAAATGAAATCAACACGTTTTGAAAAAACTCTAAAACCTGTTGGGGGTGCTTTTGATTTCATAGCATTGTTTGTTCCTGAGTGAACTAATAATTTCTTCAGACTTTTGCACTTTGTTTTAGAAAAATACAGTTATATAATTTTTTAGCTAAAACCACAGAGTGTGAGTTATCCTTCTGTTCCAAGTCCTAGCTAAAATAATAAACTAAACAAGGAAAACATTGAAAGGGTAAACTTAGATATAATGATTACTTACCATTATTAGCTGAACTTCATTTTTTTTTTCAAATTTCCTCAAACCTGTGGTATTCAAGTATTATAAATCAAGCCTAAGCACAATAAGATGTGGTTTTAAAACCTAATTTGTGGACTGGTTTTCTGGTTTTGATTACTTTGAAATACTCCTTCCCCACAAATGAAACAACTAGAGATGAAAGTTGAATTATTTGATTCTGGAAAATATTTACTTCTGGGAGCAGACAATAAAATGGAGATACATTAATAAATTGAATGAATAATTAGATTAAGCAGAAAAGATACTTTTGCATGCATTTTTTTGTGATGGCACATGAGACAGACCTTCAAAAACCACTGGAGTTAAAATACTGGCTTTCTTGAAAGCTAAAAATGTCTAAGGTCAATCACACAAACCAGAGCTTCAAGACAACCATCACTGTTTTAAAACATGTCTTCATACATCATATGTAGCTGCTTCTTGTTTGGAGAGTAACAAGCTGGAAAGAAGTGTGGATTGAGAGGAATTGATCTCCAGAAGGAATGAAGAACCAGACATTTTACCTAGATTTATGAAAGTAAAAGAAAGTGGTAATTTTCAAAATTTTATCATTATTATTTTAAATTAAAAAAAAATATCTGAGATGAAGGAAAGATTTTAACTGACATTAATACTTTTATTCTTATGGTTATTTTTGGGGGAATAATAAGACTGAGTTTTCAAGGGTTTGTACTTTTCTTTCATTTAGAAATTATGTTTTAGAAAGATCTCAGATATGTTTTCATAGTTTAGAGTGCATCAGATTATGAATCAGGGGTATATGTGCCAGTCCTGTCCTGTAAAAAACATTTTAAAGAGGAACAAGTATGTTTTAGTGCCACAGTAAAAAGGGATACCAATAATCATATTCACAGAGAAGTTATTTTCTAAATCACCACCACTCTTTAAAGCTTTTAAAACACAATAAAACCAGAATATTTTTCTCATAATAAACTGGAATTCAAAGCTGAGACCAACTACCAGTCCACTAATGATGCTTTTTTGATATTATGGCTATAGGCAGTGAACATTAAAATGTCCAGCATCTCCAGGCTGACATATCAGATGTCTCCTTGTTGTGTTGAAACAATTTGTGTAAAAGTGTTAATTTAAAATAAGACAGATGTACTGTGCATAGTTTAGACTTAATACTCTCTTATTATGTTGAGGAGATTTTGCATGTTGGCATACAATATTTTTTTAAATATTTCTTTTGTCACATATACTCCTATCATAAGCAAATGTCTGTTGTGCACAGTACAGTACAAACATCAAACTGAAAGCTGATACAAATAGTTACAACTAGCAAATGTAAAGTCTCTCTAGGAATAAAACTGTTATGTTTAATGCAAAATAATCTAAATTGGAAAAGAATAGAGAGTGAAGAGGAGAGTGGGAAGCTTATAAGAAGTAGGCCCTCGGGAACAGAATATAAGGGAGATGATATGGGCTTATGATTTTCATTAAAAGATAAATCTGATGCAGGTCTAGGAACAAAAAGGCGTCATCAGAACTGCAAAGGAGACAGATAAATCCTTGCCCTAATCTGTTTCCTGAAAATATGCAAGAAATGAATGACTATAGGAATGGAGTAATGGAAATAGGATTAAAAGTAACAGCACAGTATCCTCAATGGTGCACATTTAAGAGTTAAACCAAGAATTTTTCATTAACTGGAAGATCATCAGCCAGAAGTAAAAGATAAAGTGGATCAGAAGATGTCACAAAGAGAAACCAACTAAGAGAAAGGTAAGTGTCACTCTAGAATATGCAGGGAGATATGCTTCCAGTGCAAAACCTGAAATATTAGTATCACTGCACATCACTTCTCTGAAGTATGGTAAACAACTGTGATCACTCCTATTAAGAGGAACAAAACTTCAATCTGCATGGGTAAAGGTGAGTGCTACTGGGATAACCAAAGGGATAGAAAATCTTAAGAGAAGGATGTTATTTGTAAGTACAAAAGTGAGATAAACAGAAAGGGGGAAGAGATACAGAACATTAAAATAAAAAATTATTTCAAACTCCTGATGAATACACTGAGTTCGATAACTAAAATGCTTTCACCTGTCAGTGTGGTATTTGAATGATATTTCATTGCAGCTAGCAGAGACCAACCCCAGCTATAAGATAGTTGGTATTTCGGTCATATCCAGTAAAAGTGGTTGGGAAGACTCAATCCTATCCAAAGTTGTCCATTTCTTCAGCCTTAAGACAAAATAAGGCGCTAATTCAGTTTTGAATAGATTTTTGTCTCATATCTCTTAGCAAAGATCCTGATCAGCACACATCCTTCACTGCTTTGAACACCTCTTTTCAGAAAATCCATTATTTTAGGCCAGAATAGTTACACACTCCTTGCTAAACTTCTTTTGAAATTACTCCCACCATCTTCTTTCATTTCACACCTTAATGTGCTGAGATAATAAACTTGGGTCAGCATGATCTTCTGAAACATCAAGTACATTTATGATGCTGGGGAAAGTTATTTATCAAGTGAGGCAAATGAAAAAGTATGATGGAACAGTGGAAATTTTGCAGGTCCCTATGAAACTGACACCTCCAAGCATTCAAATACCAAAATAAACATCCAAATTTATACTAATGCAATTATAACTGGCAAGCAGAAGTGCAGCATTTGTAGCAAGCATTCAGTTGTAGAATTTCTACAGTAAGCATCCAGTAGTAGAAAAAATTTCTAAACCAAAAATGTTGCAACATTAAAAAGAGTCTACAAATCCACAAAATCATCTCTTTTGTAAAAATAGCACTTGACCATGCAGGTACTAAAAAGCCAAACAAAGAGTAATGTATTTCTATTAACTTCACTGTTGAATTATGCATTTCTGATTTTTTAGCATCTCATTTAAGAAGCACATTTATAATTGATAGGAAAAGTTTGATTATTTTCCTGTGCTATCATATACTTAAAAATAATTGAGCCTAGAGGTGCAGAAGGCAGCTTCATTCTTCCTAATTGGGTTCATCTGAACTTTTTACAATCTACTCAGAGAAAATTTAATTGATAATTAACAGCACTTCAGTTCATCTACTCATGAGGCTTTAAAAATACATGAAAAGCTGACAACTCATTGACTGAATGAAAAAGTGTACACAATTAAATATAAAGAAAATCTTGATTGCCTAAATCAAAGCTCACTGTGTTAGGGAGATGAATGAAATCTGTTACATAAAGACTTCTTTTAATGTCCAAATTGGTTTTTAAATAGTAAATATATTAACTATCAAAATATTCAGTATCCCATCACATTTCCCTCCCAGAGACCAAAGGGGAGCCAGCCATCCATTACAGGAGGTCAGAGGCACTTTTTTTTCTGTGAATCACAGCTTTCAACTGCTAGCTTCTGGCACTAGGACATAATAAATGTTGTAACATTTAACCACACAAAGTCCAGGCAGATGTTATTCAAGAAATGTGCCTTTTTTTTACCAGATTCACTGAATTGGAGATAGCCCAATATATTTTGCATCTAAGAAGTTAGTGGATTTATTTCTATGTTGCTAGTAATGCATGCATCTCTTGCCTATCTCCTCAAGATAGCAAGTGACTATATAGCCCCCAAGAGGCAAGTTCAATAACATTTTGTCTCTATTTCCTATCTAGATAATCTGAGGTACAAAAAACTGCAAGGCATTTGCTGCAGTCAGTATCCGATCTGGAACTAGAAGTAAAATTATGTTTATTTTTAGGTTAAATTTTAGCAGCAAGACCATGTGCAACTTCGTTATGCACAAGAAGGAAAGAAGCACATAATAACATTGAATATGTAAGGGAAATGCTATATATATATATATATATGTATAGGTCTGTGTGCACATATATAACAGTTTGAAATTCAAATAAACATTTGTGCTCCCCAGGTACATCTACAGGGAAGAAGATGATAATTTTATATAATCATGCCCCACTCTTATCAGACTTTTTCAAGACATTTACTTTTCTGTCACCATAGTAAATAAACTCTAAAGTTGGAAGGATATTGGGAGGAGACCGTAGCTGAATGAAAAATCCCAGCCAACCATGGATGGGATAAAATAATAGAAACAGGCGAATGTTTGACAGATGTTTAACAATTTTTACTTCAGTAGGAAAAGGGTCAACACAAGAATTCCCAAAACGTACCTCTGAATATCATCAGACAATCATACAAGCAAGGAAGCCATAAATCCTGATGGTGAAGAGACAGGGAAGTTCCCATATTTCTGGTAAAAATGAGTAAATAATAAATCCTGAACAAGAAAGTAAACTTGCTTCATTCCAGTGGGCTTGCCAATTCATCTCCAAGTCTTAGTGCAACTCCAGATTTTTGTAAATTGAGATGGAGCATTTGGGAGAGCCACAAGTTTGGCAGGATTATCAGCCTCTCAATAAATATACATTTGTGTGGTTGACCCCTGTTGCAAATTCTCCAGAACAAGTAAAATTGCATGAACAAGAAATCTCACTGTCATGAACGTCTTAGACAGGTCATGAAGAGGCAAACAAACCAGAAAATATCTTCTCCTTCCTTTTTTGTTTTCCTAAAAGCCAGTTACAGAAAAATGAAACAGTTGCTAATGGAGAAAAAAAAATCAATAAAACTTCACCTGAATGACACAAGAACTTTTGGGCTACTCCTACACATAAATCTCACGAGCAGCATAATGTGACTTCTAAGGATATCTGGCATAAAGATTTAGTGTGGGCAACCCATTTGGTGTGAGACCCTGCTCCCAAGTCAATATGGAAATGTTTGGCCTGAATAATCAGGGCTTGTGACTGCAAATGCCTCCTCAGTTCCAGAAGAAGAAAACAATATGCTGAGGATGATGAGAGGATGCAAGAGGCTTTGAACAGAGATTCTAAGATTCTAGATTCCTCCTGTATTTTTGCCAGAGCTACTGAGCTGTGAGTCAGATCTTTACCATGTGAGGAGGTTGAATATAACTTTAAATGGAAGCTCAGGAACACTGATAGCCCTGGAAAAAACAGGGGACTGTTAGGGAATGATGACAGGAGATATAAGTATTCTTGTGAACTGTTTGCAGAGCAATTTTCATGTCTGACTATTGTTAGTAATTATTTTTACTGGGATTGGCAAAAAATTTTTAAAAAATCTTAGATTAAGTATATGAAGATTTATTCAGTAATGCATTTGGTTCTTATTTTCAAGCTTCATGCTTCTGTGGGACTGTGGAAACAAGGAAAATATACTTCTCCTATTACTCATTTAAACTCCCTTAAGAACAGGAACAGCTGCTTTTGTTTGCTGTGTTCTTTTCCCTTACTTCAAGGAGAGGGTTTGGGTGAGAAGATTAATTAAATTTCTTTTGCTGTGTATTTAACTTGTCGATGTTCCCTGCCAGAGGAACCAAAGCTACTTCAGATACCTAGAGAAAAATCAGAGGTTTTTGGGACTCAAGTCAAATTACTTTTCACAAATTACAAATTATTATAATTACTTGTACACCACCAAATTTTAATGGTATGTTTGTAGTGAAGAGATTTTTTGTTTCAAAATCTCTTATGGAAGTATGTGCATATGCATGTGTCTCTCTGTTATGGACATATACAAGAATAAAAACTTAGAGCAATTTAAAATCAGGATTAAGGACAAAAGCATTCTCTGCATCTCTCAACAAACCAATTAGATTGCAACTCTATAGCAGAATAACACAATGTTTGAAATCAACAGCTCTTTCTAAAGAAGTTCAAATATTATTCTCTCTGATTATAGACACTGTAGTTGAGTAGGGATAAGAGATGTTGTAAATCCATTAGTGAAGCACTGCTTGCCTTCATTTCAGTTTAATATTTCTTAAAGCTATAAAATTGTATTATGTTAATGTAATGTACAGTCCAAGTGATAAAGGCAGCTAATGTGATTACTACTCACTGTGCTATAAACCTTTCAGCAAAGCTGCAGATAAATTGGTATTCAACTGTTTCTCATGATGACAGTGTTATACAGAGCAGATCACACGTTGAAAGCATCATCTGGTTGTTACAAGGTTTTTACACGCTAGAATGCTTATGCAGATGCTAGAACCAACCTTCAAAGCAAGTGCCTCACTTACTGGTGGTAAACAAGGCCTAGTGGACCAGAGGTCCTTATTTAAACTATGTATGCAAAGGACAATTCTAGTGTGATCCCATTATTGTGATTATTCACTTGCAGAAAAATTATCACACATCAGATCACAGAAATTCAGTTTTGCTGGTATTAGTGCTCTGCTCTTCATCTTGCTGTCAAAATAAGCAGCAGTTTACTGAAAATTATGAAGACTCTTCCTCAATTTTCTTATGATCATGTAACATTATTTTCAGTTATCCACCTTACACATTTTGAAGAGAAAAAATTACCTCACTGTGTAAGTTTACGTTATAATTCTATTGGGCAATTCACAATAAAATTCTGGTTGTCAAGCAGAACTATTAAGTTGAGAATAGTTAGAACAAAAGTCTGAATGTGTGGTCAGGGCATTAACTATTTCACTGAAGTCTGGAATTAAAAGACAGGTCTTTTCTGAGGACAGATTTGTACATTTCCTTCCAGGAAATTTGAACTAGATAAGAAGAGACAGAAAAATTACATTTAGAAGACAAATAGCCAAACAGTCCTCCATTTGACATGGCCTTTCCCTGTCATACATCTGTTGCAATATTTAGTGCAGCGACTGACCACATTTGTCTACCAATAGCTATTATTTCTTCTTTCAAGCGCTTCTGAAAGGAGAAACAATCTTTTTGTATTCAAAAATATGGTAGTGCACAAGCACTGACTTCTCTTTTGCTTACTTCTAAATGTCTGTACTTTGATGTTTGGAAGTAGCTCAGCAGAACAGGACTAGGAAATTACTGCACATGTTTATACCCAGCCACACATTGGTTTTGTTCTCCAGGATGGAATCCATGCTGGAGACATTCATCCAGTTTTCCTGAAGCCAGTAAATTTAATGGCCAAAAGCAGTAACTGAGGAAGAGTAAAGTGGCTAAAGCATGATGATAAAGTAGAGGAGGAATCAGGTTTGTTCAGCCCAGAGGAGGGAAGGTGCCAGGTGGCAATAATAATAAAATAACAGCCTGGCAATACCTGTGAGGCAGTTATCACAAAACCTGAGTCAGTCTCTTCACATTGGCTTATGGCAGGAATATGAGTGGATTGAAGGGAATTATTTCTTCATCAGGACTGTCAAGAAGTCTAGCAGATTGCCCATAACAGTTAAGTGTCTGGTCTTGAGGTTTTCAAGACATGATGCTAAAAATGCTGAGAAACTCTGTCTGACCTTGTGACTTTTCTAACTTAGGCAGCACCTACTTAAGATCCTTCCTAGGTTGTCTTATTCTGTATTATTGTGAGTCTAGTTTTCAGTAGGTCACAATATTATCCAGTACTGCAATGTCAGAAAATAACAAGGGGGAGGCAGTGATAAAAAATTAGAGGGAAATAAATAGAGAGCTATAAGGAATTTATTATGAAAACAATTCCCCAGACATTTAAAATGGCTGGAAATTTACATTTTGTTATCCTCTGATAGGCAAAGGTACCTTGGCTGATAGTTCAGGAAACGTCATTAACTTGAATTGATAACTGGAAAGAAAACCTGTGGGGATGCTTTAAGAAACAATCCTGAAAAGTTTCTGTGTTTAACTTATGGAAGAAGCACACATTATTCACATCTGTCTCCATCCTCAAGTCTTGTCCACCATTCCTTAATTTGCACCAGAGTGCATGTGTCCCAACAAACTTATGCAGACACAATCCTTCCTGGCCTTTGACACAAGAGAATGGCTAAAAGCTAAGAGGAAACATGCCAATTAAAAACATTAAAAACTCAAAAGAGCATGCATAATAAGTATCACTTTCAAAGAGAGATGAGAGCAAAATTCCCCAGTCTAGTTACAGATGTAGACACCTCCCAATACTTCCCAAAATCTTGCATCTAGGGGTTTAACTATGGATTCATATCTAATGTCATACAACCAAGCAGTATACTAAAGCTTAAAGGGTAAAGCATTCCCATATCTTTCTAATGATGGTTAATTCATTTTGTATTCATTTCAGTAACATTAAACAAAATCAATTCATTTAGCATGAATGTGGATCGAGATTTATTTTCTTCTGCATTTTCAGTAGAAATTCTTTAAATGAACAATTGTACAAGTGAATAGCAGAGAGAAAGGAAGTGAAAGTTTCCATGCCAGACATAAATTGTACAATAAATAACATATATCCATTAATGTTTATTTGTTTACCTTTGATAAGTGTCATATTTACTTTATGAACATATGGTACAGGAAATGAATAGTTCTGTGCCATGGGGAAGATACAACATGAAGTTATTTTATATTTTGACACTTGCTGTTATATTATTTCAGCAGTGCCAATCAATAAGAACTTCAGAGAAATATCTTTAATAAAACCTATTGTATCAGCTATTTTTGCTTTAAATAAGGATTTGCCCTTTTTCCACAATCATGCTGCAACATGTAAGTTATGTAAGAAAATCTCAGTATTTTATAGCCTTCCATGACAGAGTTCTTCAAAGAATATTTTTCACTATCCAATTTTATGGAATTGCTGCCTTCTTTCCTTTGCCTGCATTTTTTTCCCCACACAGACTTTGTGAGACCACCTAAGGCTGACCAACATCTGAGATTCTGTAGTCATTTACTTTCAAGCAAAAACACCTTATTTTTATAGTAGCCCTCCCTGAGGTGACTAGCACTTCTTTTCAAACTGTTAGCTGGAGCTGTAAAGTTATGAGGCTCAAACATTTTTAAAACACATCCCCATGTGGATGTTTAGTATTACCTGGGGGTCAATGACAGCCACAGATTAACAAGCTCCTTAAAGTTTCAAATTACAGCTCCAGAAAGTTTATGCCAAAAGCCAAGCATCCAGTTTTTACCAAATGCTGAGTTCTTCATTTTGGATTTATCTAGGAGGTCAACTTGATTGTGCAGAAGTAGACCCACATCTGTAATGTGAATAAATTATTAGGGAATCTGGTCCCTAAAACTAATGAAAAAGAATAAAAATGGGTTTTGATATGGAATTTCTTACATTGGAAAAAATATAAATTGGCTGGATTTTCCTCACCTAGTTACATGTGACTAACGACCAAATTCCTAATCTTGCCTGGAAAGGATAAGAAACAGATATTACGTAGAATATTTTCTTCCCTCTATTGACAAAAAGGTAGCTTTCATGTGTGTTAGTTTTTTAACTTCACCTTGAAATATTATTCAATAACTGCAACCATGTTAGGGATTTCCAAATTTTCATCCTAATCACATTTTAATATTTATTTTCTTAATACTGAAACTGTATCCAATTTATGTTTTTTACCTTCAGCTATGGAGGACCATCCATACCATCCATATTCTGGATCCTGTACATTCTTTCAATAAATTCAGGGCTAAGAAAACAGCTGTCAGATTAAGACTTATCTTGAGGCACATATTGTATCTGTGTTTCTGTAGTTTTTAACATAGGAAAGTTTAAAAAACTCAAATATTGTGACAACCTTCTGGATTTAAAAAGTAGTTTTGTAATTCATGACAGCTTCTAACAAGTCACTCCAAATCTCTGCAGATTTGGAAGTGTAACATTTACTTTGTTGAAACCTTCAGCATATTGCATATATCAATTTCTTGGTTTTCAGTGTGATGGATTTCAAACTTAAAGATGTCATTAGTTCAGTTTTACATACATTTAGGCAAAAAAAATCATATGGATTTGTAATAAAATTAAATATCACTTCTAACTTAAGAACTCAAAATCTTACATTTTAGAAAAAAAACATGAACAAAAATGGAGCAAATGTTTTTAATGAACTGTAAAGAGAAAGCTTGACCTTCTCTATGAAACACATATCTTAGGAGAGACAAAAGATATTTAATACAATGCATTTTATTGCATGTATTTTGCAGTGCTGATGACTTACTACAGATTGACCTTTTTTTTTTAATATTCAGAATTCTGGATTGTAAAGAAAAAATCCCAATGTACTTTATTTTCCTGTTCTTGCTGGTGAACGCAAGGATGTGTTTAATACACTGTGGAAAGAGAATAGGATCAGCAGCTGGTTTACCTGGGAAAAAAGCTTAGTGTGCAGGTAAATCATTGAGGCATATTCTACCCTCAAATGATAACAAGAAACTGGTAATGTTCATTACTGATATACCCAACTCCTTATCAGCACATCTTGTAGTTTACTCTCTCATGCAGTTTACAAATCTTTAATGATCTGACAAGGACTGATTTCAGATGCATTTACCAGAGTCTTGTAAATGCTCTTAGTCGGATGTGAGGGGAAGGAAAGGGAAATTAAGACTCTGAAGGGCAGCTTCTCAAGTGGCAGCTTGCAAAGACAGTTTGACAGACTTTCTGGTGTGGAAGAATTATATGCAATAACTACATGAATGGCTCCTTTTCCTCCAAGGATTACATATTTTTTAAAGTGTCTTAAATACAAAGATGTGGGAAGCATTACTCGGCAGAACAATATAAAATTCTATTTTATGTCCCTTGCAGCTCATTTGCATAATGCAATCTGGAGGGTTATGTTTGTCAGAGGTGGGAAGACAGTTTAAACAAATATTCAATGTATGTATACCATCTGCAGCAAAAGGTCATGGTCTTAGCAGGCAGCTAAAAAAGTAAACAAAGGCCAGCATGTCTGCATTCTCCCTGCATCATATTGACATCAAACAATAGCTCCCTAACAGAATATCTGTCAAGCTGGAAACATTATACTGAGTATTTTATTCTGGCTGATATAGGCTGTTCAAGTAAGTCATTATACTGGGAGGCAGCTACTGCCATTTCAAAAAGTATCTTGAGACTACAGCAATTTCATATCGCTGTAATTCAACAGCAACTGACTACTAACTAGCTAAGTGCCACAGACTCCATCCAGTATGACTGTTTCCATGGTAATTGGATACCTGGGCACTTTATCCAAACCTGCTTGCCAGATATTGTTAAGGACTATGAAGGAAATCCTCAGGCTTTTCCTTTCTACAGACTGACTGGTAGGCACATTGAATAACTAATTTTCACTATTTCCAGTTTTATATTATATAACTCTGAATATTCATATCTCAAAAGGGATTCAGAATAGCTTGTATTCTGAATCCCTTTGTTCCTTTCATCCAGTGTCTACTGAAAGATTCTAAGCTAAACCCCTCACCTCCCTGCACTGACCTACATCAGTAAAAAATCTGTTTTATACCAGTAAAAACACCTGTTTGACTCAAAACAAGGAGGGTCTCATACAGGGAGTTATCCCACCTCTGACAGTGACCAATGTCTCTATTGAATAATTCAATGAAGAATTTTAAATCCAGTATATTCCCACAAAATGCTTATTTAAAATCTATGTTATGTTTTGTCAACTCACCCTGATTTCTGGGTGTAAAACAACTTTCATCTGTGAGAACAAAATAAGCCACAGGCTTATTGAGGATGAAAGAGGGAAGAAGGGAAGGAAGAAATGAACTGTCCACTGTCTTTGATAAACTGATAACAAGTGTTAGGGCAATTATTTTCTGTGCCTGTTCTTACCCAGTCTTTCTTCTAAATAGTCTGTGTATGTGCCAGTAAGCAAAAATAAGCTCCTGTTTTTAATCTCATATTCCATCTGCTTTTGGAATTACTGCTGAGGGCAGGTGGCAAATGAGTTCTTTCTAATTTTCCAATCTTCTCCATGGGATGAATTCTGCCTCCTTGTTCAGGCTGAGTAGTTCTTTGCCAGCCCTTGGGATAGAGTAAGGAGCAGCTCAGGCTGGGTACGTGTGGCAGAACTTGCATCCGTATGGAATGAGGGCACATACAGTTTAATGTAACGTGTGTGATGTGCTCAGTACATTATGAGACAATGATCCCTGAGTTGGAAGGTTTCAGGACTACAGACCAGGGCATGACATAAAGGCATTTGCTTTATGGCTAGTTTTTCAGTGACAGGTTTGCATACAGTTGTTTCTGGACCTGTTAATACAATTGTGTTTTGCTGAATATAATTCTTCAAGAAAGAATGATTTCTTTTATCACAGTGTCAGGTTCTAACCAAGGAAAGAAGTGAACATTAGCCATATAAAAAAGTGACAAATCAAGTCCTATATCCATCAATTTAATTTGTGAATGCCAAGATTTTTACTGTCATTTCAAAGAAAATCAAAATCAGGTGTATATCTGATTAATTCTTATATCTTCAGATACACATTAATATATATACATTGTTATAACACTGGTCTGTACTTATACATATATATTCATGCATATAACCACGATGTAAGAGCATCTTCTCTGACAAAGAGGAGTCAAGGGATTTTCTAGAGACTTATTTGACATAATAATAATTCATTGATCTCTCTGCTTTATTGGGGGCTGATAATAGAATACCTCAAGGGGAAGAATCCATGCCAGAATCCTGGATCAAAGGGTTTACCTCTTTGCTCACATAGGTGCTGAATCCATGGCTTATTTCCAAGTAAAAGTGCCTGCAGCAACATTTGCTAATTACAGGTTGTGTTCTACTGTTTCCAAACAGGGTGAAAGTGACAGAAGTTTAACTGTAAATAATTACACACTCGAGTAAGTATGTGATTAGTCCTATTTGTTGTGGTTGGGACTAGAGTGACAGGACAAGAATGGAGTGATTGCATTATTTACAGCTTAATTGTAGACAAGTAATTACTTACGTAAGCTGGTGCTGTGGGGTCAGGGAATACATGCCTGAGAACATCTAGGGCTTGAATGGAAACTTCAAAAAGTTGTTTTCCAAATGATGTAGCAGAAATGCAAATTCTATGCATTTATCTAATTATGGAGGGAGGGCCTTGAATTAAATGCTTTGGAATGTTAAATGTCTTGTTCTCTTGCAACCAAGGATTAGATGTAATATTTAAACCAGCTCTTCCAGCCTAATAAATCACAAATGCCACCTAGTGGCTTTTGCTATCTAGTGAATCATTGCATACCAAAAAAAACCCCAAAAATCCCCCTAAACCCCATGTTATTTCCATTAATGTGCATATGGTTGATGAGATTATCTGTGAACACATTTTTCCATCTAGTTCCCAGCCATGTTCTATTTGCATTGGATGAGTTTGTGAAAATCTTACTCATATTGGCAAGTAGCAGTGAATAATCCCATTAAAATGTAGTTAAACTCCCTGCTTTGGAAATGTATTTTAACTATGTGCTCTCCTTGCCAAATAAAATAGGGTTCTGATTTACAAAATATGTTAAATCAGTAATAAGGTTAGCTAAGTTAGTTAAATTAACAAAACATGTCAGTAAACTACCCTAATTCTAAGTCTAGTCCCTCCAACTAAATAAAGACTTCATTTTTTATTTCTGTCCTCCTTTTCCAAAATGACAAAGTATTTCAAAATCAAGGTCAAGAAAGAAAGAAAGAAAAAAAAGAAAAAAGAAAATCACCAAGCTGATTATTTTGAAGGAGAATAATTTTTGCTGTATAATGAACTGCTTACTTGAGCCATCTACATATTGTTAGAGTCATTTAAAAATCATGAAAGGAACCTTACAGAATCAGAACAAAAAAATTATTAGTAATAATTATGGTACCCTTCAAGTTACTAGGTTTCTATGTTTCCACATCTTTGAAAACAACTGCATGTATTGAGCTTATGATGGATATTCATATGTGAAAAATATTTAGAAAGTGTTAACTTTTTTTTTCTGAGACAGCAAGCGCTTGAAAATCTCAGAAGCACTAGAAGTTAAGTCTTGTGATGAGTGCAAAAAAATATTTTTAAAAAGTCTGCCATTTATAGCCCAATTCAGGAAAAAACCTTAAATTGAAACATCAAAGTTTTGAAATTTGTCATGGTTATTTTGGCACAGCAAGTAGAAAAAAAATGTTAGTGACTTTCAGAAACTTTTGAATAGTCAATCTGCTTTGTAAAATGTGATTAAAGTGCAATTGTTAAAAATTGTCAAGGCCTGAGTAGGAGTGTTGAATGATCCAGGCTTTTTTTTTCCTCTGCTTGGAGATATGCACACTCCCTTGATTTCAGAACATTAAAATGATGACAATGATAGGTTGAAATTAAGTGATCTAGGTGTGCAGAGGCAGATATGTGAATGTTTTATGTTGTAAAACATTCAGTGATATATATTGAGGTCATTATTTCCAGGGATGCTGAGAGTTATTCATGGCCATATGAAAGTTTAGTTGTGCCTAAATGTTTAAGGTGCTTTACCTCCCAAAACTGAGCTGAATCTGCTGAGAGCTGTTCCTTCTGAAACATAAATTTTTGATGGGTGACAAATTTGTATACTTCAGAGTTATTATTTTTTAACATCTATTTGTACAACTTTTCTATGGAATATTCACATTTCTTTAAGGGACGACTCTACAACTTTCATATGCCCCAATTTTCATATGCTTTTAGTGCATGTTTGTCTTCAAGCAGGAGAATAAATTAATTAAAATAATTTCATAGTACTAAGTCCAGTTGTTGCAGAGATTTTAATATAACTAAAATCATAATATTTTTCAGTAAGTAAGAAAAGTAAGCAGAGGTTCAGGAAAGTTAAATATGTTCCTCTCCAGAGGTCATATAACAACTCAGCGAGAGAACAGAGTGCAAAATGTCACCTCTGCTCTTGATTATTGTCTTTGCAAGTGCTACAGGGTTTGTGTTTTTTTAAAGAAAAATGTCTGTAGCTATTGAATGGGATAACTAATGCACATGCTAGTAAAGGTGTTTATTTTCCTAAATGCTCAAAGCTCAAAGTACATTCAAAGGTCTCAGTTCTATCCCTGCTTTTATTATGACATGAAAAAAAACCCACCCACAAAGATTTTACAAAGCCTTTCTTAGGTCATAAATCTTTGAAAAATTAAGAGATGTAACTTTTTGGATCTAAATAATTCCTCATTGGTATATTTGCTTTTATGTTCTTTTAATTTTGTTATTCTTGTGGAAACTCTGAGCAGGCCTGTAAAGCTGACCACTGAATAGAAAGAAATTACCCATCAAAATAAATGCTAAATTTTTGCCAAGTGTTATAGCCTGTCCTTTAATAATGTCCGTTGACATTCTCTGAATCTGAGGTAATACAGTTTGTAAAGTGTAAGTTGTTTTTCAGATTGCCTATACATCTTTGCAGAAAGAAAACAATAGATGACAATTTTTGGTTACACTATTTAGAAAATAAAACCAGTTTTTCTGGGTGGATGCAATTACTTGTAGTGGAATAAGGAAACATATTAAAATTCCATGGCTGGAGTGGGCTGTTAATGACACTACTAATAACAATAATTTGAATCTTTGTAATTTTTCTTCACCTACTCTTGCTTGTGTATGCTTTTTCTTTCTTCCTCCTTTTGTTTTGCCTCCTTTATTCAAATTTGTCACAGAAAGCAAAATTATATTAATTTTGATGATATTAATTTTGTTTCTTATATATTTCTTAATTTCTGCTTTGTCATCTGGACTTTTAAAGAAATACATATCTATCTAATATATATACACTAATATTATATATATATAGGACTAAGATGTGTAAGATGTTTAGTAGTATCTCATCTATTAGTGGGTTCTTATGTTGGATTTTCATGTTATCTAGCGCAACCTTAGTTAAAGTAACAATGACCTTAGTGACAGTCAACAGAATGGGTTCTGTGGTCATTAATTCACATTAACTATTCACATTACTATTCACATTAACCACATAGTCTAGGATCCCAATCTATAGCAGTCACCTCTCTAGAGCACACTGTATTTTCCAACCATGCAGGAAGTCTAAATTTTTCTATCATGAGAAAGATTGCATGACTGCATTTCACTTTAAAATGGCACATCAAAGAATGCATCACGCTTGTCCTTCAGACATGGTAACAGGTCATAGGCCTCTAAGAGAGAGAGAACTAGGCTTTGAGAGCTCTTAAGCCCTAAGCTACTTAGCACTTGTGCCAGAGCTCCTGAATCCCTATTACTTTGTTCATATTGTGTTTCCTTAATGTCCAATACAGCCTTCAGGGAATCTGCCTTGTTTCCATTCAAGGCAGAGAGTAGAGAGAAGACATAGGCCTTGGGAGTGCTGGAAATTAAAAGAGGAAGATACTGTGGGAGTGATGGACTGAAAGACTGACAACAGTGGCTGAATGACCTCTAAAGGTGCTGCAAGAGGACACAGGATAGGGCCAACCTCTAAACCACATGCTGGACACAGCTTCTATCTTTGGGTGGAACAGTTGCCTGAAACTGACAAAAGAGATAAGTGATTGGTATATTTTTTGTTGAGGGAGATATTAAGCATGCTCCTATATATTGTAATACATAAATAATATTACTTTAAAAAGACATCTAGGTTCTGAAAATGTTTATACTGTTTCTAAAAACATGTAGTGAAGCAAAGCAGTTAATGGCTGAGAAAATGGCTCATATATAAGAATTCTTCATTCATTTCTTTTTATATTTTGAAAACAGAGTCAATCACAGGATGAATCAGTTAATAATATTAAAATAATTTAAATCCTGTGGCAAATCAAAACACAAATTGTCAAAATATATGTTGTGTGAAGGACTTTGGCCTCAAATCAAAATAAATTCTTCAGTCTAATAAGCAAATTCTATAAGAAAATTATGTCTGCCTCCTAATTTCTTAATTTGGCCTGCCTTTTTATAAGTTACTATTCCTTAATTCATAGCATCATAGAATCACAGAAGATCTCTTGTTGGAAGGGACCATATGACTAACAGCTTCCTCCAGATGCTCCTTGGACTCTTACAGGATTTGTGCCACGACCCCTTGCTTGGGGAGGGGAGCCAGTGACTAACCATTCTCTCAGTGAGGAACGTTTTTCTAACATTTATTTTGAATTTCTATTGACACAATTCTATTTCCTTGTGTCCTACCATTGGTCTCCAGAGAGAGGAGATCAACACCAGCTCCACCTCTGTGCTGCCCACCTTGAGGACGTTGTAGACTCTGATGAGGTCACCCCTCAGCCTTCCCTTCTCCAAGATGAGCAAAGACCTTTCACCTCAGCCACCCCTTGAAATTCTTGCCTTTGAGACCTTTCACCATCTTGGTTGCCCTCTTCTGGACACACTCAAATAATTTGATTTTCTTCTTATATTGAGACACCCAAAACTGCACACAGTAATTGAGGTGCTGCCACATCAGTGCAGAGCAGAGGAGAGCAATCTCCTCCCTTGCCTGGCTGGTGATGCACCCCAGGACATGGTTGTCTGTCCTGGCCACCAGGGCACTGCTGACTGATATTAAATTTACCACCAACCCAGACCCATTGATCAGTTTCTGCAGGACTGCTCTCCAGCCTTTTATTCCCCATATCTATAACCTGGATTATCCTGTCCCATGGTGCCTGTTCGTGCTAAATTTCATACTGTTGATGATATCCAGATCTCTCTTTAAGGCGCCTCTGCTCTCAAGGGTGTTCACAGCTTCTCCTAATTAGTATCAATGGCAAACTCATTCAAGTTAATTCTACCAGAAAAAAAAAAAAGTTTTCATATACGAGTAACAAAAGTTTAGTGAGAAGTGAAGAAATAGTAATGAATTCTGCTTAAATACATAGAATACCTGTTATTATTAATAATGTTGATTATTGCTATGACTAGGAAATAAGAAGAAACTCCAGGTTTGCCTGGCCAGACATGGAGTACTGGTACCTTGAAGAACAAGCAGCATAAACATGCAGATGAGGTGTACACTAGAATACAGACAATCAAGTCAACTGAACTGTGCTATCAAAAATGTCTTCCCAAGTCTTTAGCGAGGTAGGAGCCCAGGCAGGGGGCAAATAGGTTAATTTACTAGCAAGGAATGAAAGTTCTGTGTCAGCAGAAGAGAGAGAAAGGGAAGTAAACAGATAAAGTGAGAAAGAGAGACTCAAAGTATGCTCAAGGCTTTTCCTTCCAATAGGTCAGACATTTCTCTTTGATGGATATTACGCAGTTCATAATTAATTCATTACACAATTTAGGCTGTCTTGCTGACTTAAGTTTAGAATTTAGAGCTATTCATCACTTAAAAAATATGAAAAATACTACTTAATTGCTGCTGCAATCACTTAGTCCACTTGTCATTCAGCCAATGATGACAGTTTGCACTTCCTATCAAAAGAGAATAAAACACCCTCAAACAGTCAGAAAGTGATTAGCCATTACTTTTAGGTGGTATCCCATACCACCAAGTATTTTGGCATTCTTGTGAGAAATGCACTTTAAACCGTCCACTCACAAGTACCTCTTTTACCACACAAGAATATGCATATTTTTACATTGAAAACTTATATTTGCTTCTTCTAAATTTGTGGCACAATCCATTACTTTTGCAATAATGTGTCCTCTATATTCTGTGGATCTATTTGAACTGAAGTCTTGGTATAATTTCTTTCTCTCTGTTTTTTTTTTTTTTCTGCTGACACAAATATATATATAATTCGCTTTAATATTCAACTATGTACTATGGTACTATATAGTTTCAATTCAAATAAGAAATTCAAAGCTTTTTCTACCAGTCTAAAGTCATGATACCTCTCCACAAGTGGAATTGTGAGAGAATAATACATATAGGCCAGGCACAGACTGAAATAAGTTGGAAGAGAAGCGACAGTTGTCAGTATACTCACCAATACTATCAGATGAGAAGGAATCAAAATGCAGTTACAGAGAAGGATTCACTGCAAGGTAGACAAATTCTTATTTCTTTTGCATGCCATAATGAAAACAGAACTGTAGGGGTCATATCAGGGACTTCATTCTAAAAATAAGCCACTTTAATTATGGAATATTCACAATTATCTTAACATTAGCTTCACCCATCTGCAATCAGATTTAACCTCTTCTAAAAGGAGTTGTCAAAGCATATAGCTAACATATATTTTATATATATTATAATCTATTTTATGTATTATTTTTTAGTATGCCCATTAATTGGATAGAAGGAGAAATATTTCTCTTAAGAGCTAATTACAGATACCAAAGAAAGACGTCTAATTTTTTTGGTGGGTTTTCTCAGAAAAGTATCTTATAATGTAAGAGGCATCAGACTGGAAATGAGTTTTTTGCTGGTTGCCTAATGCCTTTCCCAGGGTGCCATCCTTCTCATGCTTGTGACAGTGGTTATATTTCACTCCTTGTTGCTTTTCAGTGCTAACAGTGAATAAATGAAAATGCTTTTTCCCTGGTCATTCCTCTAAATGTGCTCACAGCCTTTGCTTATCTAGCATTTATAGGCAAGCTGACACTTTTCCCAGCATAAAGAGCATAGAAATGCTGGCAGCTACAAAGCTCTGGCACAAACATCCAAGCTGATTCTCACAAATGGACACACAAGCGCTTAGGTTTCTGTTAGGGATTTTAAATCCCAGAAAGTATGCCAAACAGCTGCTCTGCTATTGTCCCAACTTTGCCTTCACTGGGCAATAAAATGAGTATTATTTGTCTTTTGTAATCACTATTTATTTCTGGTTTTCAGTTGATACAAACATTGAACATAGCTGGTCAGAAAAGACTTCATGATGCAGCTGCCAAATGAGCACATGAGTGCATCTGTGGCACCTTGCAGATTAAGGCACCAGGCAAAATAAAGACACATATTGTGCACAGGAACAGAACCTGGACTGAACGTGACAGTTAATTGAATGAAGATTGCAAATCTGGCCTTGGGATGGCATTCAAAATGTATGAAAATATCCAATCAAATTCAGTGAAATCTCCACAGATGATGATGACTCAACATGTTCTAAGCACTGACATTGGAAAAAAAACAAAACAGACTAGCAAAACTTGTAGAAGTTATTATCCTTTCTGCCTCTTCCTGCTGGCTCTGGGAAGCAGATTGCAAGTTATGCTTACTTCACATGTTTACCATTTTCAGATTTCTCTCCCCTATGTCAGGAAAGGTACTTGCTGAGCCTGAGTGAAGAGTAAGAAAGTTCTAACTAGGTTATTTACTGGACTGTTATGATAGGTACTTTTATTTTTGTCAGCATAAACTTGCACAAATATACTCTGGGCCTCATAACTATATTTTCTCTACTAAACTTTTCTCCATCTAACTCTTAAATACTATTCTGGCAATTTTTCAGATTTTGCCATTTAGACATAATTAAATTAATCTCCTTTTTCAGAGATGTTTCTTGACATGATTTTACACAATATAATAATGTTTTTTATTTTAATAGTCCTTCTTTTACTCTAGCTATTGTTTTCTATATTTGTGTGATTTGTGGTGCTTTGCTTCCTTTTTGATTGAACACATATTTCAGATCGTTCTGTTTATTGTTTTCTCAAGATGTTGCCAAAATATTTTTATACAAGAGTTAGAAAATTCTGTACAATACAGAACAAGTAAAGAACCACATGGTAAAATGTTAATCCAAGATTTTTAAAAGCCAGATGCCATTAAATCTTAGTTATAAATATTTTATATGACCTTATCTTACCCTGAGGTTAGCTCAGTTGGTTAGAGTGTAGTGGTAATAACACCAAAGTTCTGAGTTAGATACCTTTAAGAGTTGGACTTGATGATCCTTGGGGGTCACTTCCAACCCAGAATATTCTGTGATTCTGTAATCTGCAGAAATAAAAAGGGGGGAAAAAAAAAAGCAAACACAGAAAGTTTTCTGTATTATGTGGGTCCCCCCATCACTAAACAAAGGTGATCCTGACATCTTCGTGGTGGTATCTGAGTCTGCTGGTGGTGAAGCTTACCTGGGTAAGCCAGCTTACCCCAGGGTTCATTCACACCTTTAGACTGCATGTGAGGCTTGCCAGGTGCCCAAGGAGGATCATCAGAAGTGATGTTCTTGGAGATGCTTCACCAGGATAACCCGATCCTGGCTCTAAAAGAGCGCTCACAGATAGGGGAAAAATATGTGGCAGAGGGGAAGCCAATGTGTAATACTCACTGCAGCCTGTCAATTTGACTTTTAATGATGTTATAAATCTGCTTTAAATTCCTGGTCAGTTTTAAATAGATCAGCTGGACAATTTTCCTTCATCTCTCCTTTCTATCTTATTTTCACTGTATCCAAATGTCATCCCTTTCTGTCCTACTGCATAACTGCTTACTCAGTTCTGCAAGAAATACAAAAATTCTACTTTCCTAGAAACAGAAGCTTTGGGGGATTTTTCATAATTAAGGACATTTGATCTATGATTTTTTTTTCATGACCCTTAAATAAAGTAAGTATAATACAGGTAATAGGGGGCAGAAGTGTTTTTTTTTTTTTTTTCCCCCAAAGGAAATTAATTATTCCAACTCTTATTTTCATCCTGAATTAGAATGAGGTGGCAAAGCACCAAATTATCCCTGCACTGGAAGCTTAAAAAGCTTGTCTTTAAGCAACATCCTAATTTTAGTTTTTGCAATCATTCCTGCTAACATACTGCAATTAAATAACTGTGGGACAACTCTCTGGGCTACCTGGGCAGAAGGATGCTGTGTGCACACACTCTGGGGTGCACAGGGTAGATCACTGTTTGTCTGGGATATCCAGCTCTCCAGCAGCTCAGTCTTAGTTACAGTCACCATTCCATCACAGATCTGCTTGGGGATGGTGGGCTAGGAGGGAGGATTTATGGATGTGAATATTGCTGTTACAGTGTTTTCTTTTAATTCATCAAGCTACTGTTGGATGCTTGCTTTTTTTCTCAGTTTGATACAAACCTGAATACCACAGGGATTTATTATAATTCCATATGCACTGTGAAGTCCAAATGTAGGGTAAGCTAAATCATAGTATAATCTGCCCTAGGAGCTTTAGTCATGCATTCAGATGGGAAACTGAATTATTTTACAGGAGATATAATTAAATCAGTGATTCCTCTCTGTAGAAAAGCTCTATGAGCCATCTTAACAAATGCTGTTACATGCTTCCTTAGGGACTAACACAGGGGCAAACAAATATTGAAACAGTTTTTGATTTTATTTTGCAAATGAAAATGTCAAGAATCAGATCTACTTGCCCCAAGAAGAAATATTATATTTAAAATTACCTAAAACAAATTTGAATGTCATGGTAAAATTGAAATTTTAACAGATACATTTTTTCATTAAAAATTTTTGAGCAGAAATTGTCCAAAAGTTCCACAGGCTTGTTCTGGCATTTCAAATCCCTGTAATGCTTTTAGTGAACTGCTCTGGTAGTAACAAGTCAAAAGGAGTATATTAACAGATAAACTATTCCTAGGTTACATTCTGTTCTTCATTAAATTAATGAAGTGTTACTGAAGTTCTTCTCCAGTTTTTACAATTAACACTGTTCCTCAAATTTGCTCAGCTTAGAGAAAGTAAAGGCATTTTTCATATTGCATCTCCTTGGTGATATAAACTGGCAGAAGAGATAACAGCATGACTTTAACATGTTGCTGTTAAATGCCCAAATCTTTGGCTACAAATTAGTCATAGTTGATACAAAAACCATGAAATCACCTGTCTTTAGAATTCCATTATATTATCTGGTGGTAAGATATTTGAATGTGGATACTGCGAGCAAGGAATTGTTCCTTACACTATGTCATGATATTCCTATTATTTCTCTGAAATTATACCCATACTGTCTCCATTGCCATTGCCATTCTGCAACATACTTTCACAATGCAAAAGTAGCAATTGCTGAAAAGTAAGGTAATTGTGCCTTAAATTCAAGAGGGATTGCATTATGAGAATTGATGGAAAAGGACTACAAATGAGAATTATGGTAAAGTGCAGTAACAATTAATGGACACAGTAAAAGTGGAATCTATTCATACACAACAATGTACAAATCTGTCCCAGCAGTGTCTCCAAGCATTCAGAGTCAGGCAGCACAAGTTGAAAGAGGGGAATTGAATTAGAAAGCAAAGGGGCAAAGAAGAGGGAGATATCACTGTTGAAGTAGGTGAAACCTGTGTTAGAAGAAAGTTAGCAGTAGGTTTTGAAGTAAGAAGCAGGTTTTGAATTGAGGAAAAATTAGTTAATGAAAAGGAGAGGGCAGCAAAGGACAGAATAATTTAATTTCTTACAGTTCAAAAACATTTAATGTTCCAAACTTTATTGCTTTCCTCATCTTTTAAATCCTATACCTACTTTCAATTCCTTTCACATTGCTGCTCATATTCTGAATAACAAGGCATTTTTATTCTTTAAAAAAGTAGCAGACTCTGCTGTTTGTTGCACAATACATAAGATGTAATTGTGTCAGGATTATGATAAGGGGATGACTTGATTTATGTAAAAATATTGTGGGGGTTTTTTACCCCAAGAAAGCACTTGAGAGAAACATATAGATGAGGATCCAGAGCCAGTTAGATAATGAACTAATTTCTATGAGTCTTTGGCAGTTTGAGGTACACACTACAGAAATTATTTTTCACACAGAATTCTTTAAAACTCCTGTACATTTTACCATCTGCCCTAGAGTTCTATTTCTAGATAATTTTTGATCTTTACAAAACATCTGGTAGTATCACTGTCTTTCTGCAAATATTTTATTTTAACTCATTCTTTTTCAACAGAGAGAGCTGGTCACAAGCATATGTACACCCACAAATAGCTGTTGCCTTTTAGTAGTCTCCACACCATATGTTAATTGATGCTGTAAAGAAATGGCACTTAAAACAAATGCACAGAGATAAGCATAGATATCTCTGCCCTTAGCTTTCCTTCACAAGCAATTAATACCAAGGTCAATCAAGTTAATCTGCAGGACATGATGGTTCTTTGTTTTCTAACTTATAAGCTGATGGCCTTCAAGATTTTTGTAAGTTTCTCAGCAAAATAAGTAAGGGAGAGGCATTTCATTTGTCCCTGCATTGCTCGGTGATTACTCTGGGATGGAATGTCTCTGATCTTTAGCCAGGTGGGAGCTGCACATGATTACTCAGTGCTTCTTGCTGAGCACACTAAGGGCATTGGACAAAATCATCCATCAGGCACCAGCCCAGGACAAATGAAAGGTACATTTCTTATAATTCTTAAATGAACTGTAGAAATCAGAAGTACAGACTGTTGTAGATAATGTATCATAAGGATTCAAAAACCATGAGATGTTCCAGTAGAAGCTGGCTTACATAAATCCTGAGTATTTTACAGAAACAAACTTATCCTTGATAAATCTCCTCCACCAAATGTCTGCTATTAGCCATTTCAGAGTCAGGAGAGAGGGCTACCAGCATTTTTTATATCATCATGATCATTCCTATGATATGTTCCATGCTCACAAACTGGTGTGCAGAATAATGTCTTTCACTTTCCAAGATGTGTGATTTCTTAATGACCATGCCAAACAGAATGGATTTTGGTGCAGCTTATAAATAATTTCAGTAATCCTAGCATTCTCAGCTTGCATTATCACTTCATTTACTCCTAATATTAAAACCTGCATTCTACTAAAGTTTCAGGCACAGTTGTTTTTCATATGGAGTATTTTGCCTTTTGTTATTTTAAAAAGCCATCTCTCTGTCAGTATCATATAACCCTTTTAAGTAGAAGAAAATTTTAAGACTTTGAAGACTTGAAAGAACTGCTTATTACTGTCCTATAAAACCTGATCATGTCAGCATACTGACATAGCACTTTTTTACCACACATAATTTTGCACTTTGTATTTGTATCATTAAAACTTAACATTCGTTCAAATACATAATTTAATACAAGTTTTTTCACATGTATAATATTTGTATTTGACTCAAAGAAATTTTAGACTTCAGAAGCAGAGTGAACAGAACTCTTTGATGGTTCAGATCCAGGGAAACTTGATGAAATTGTTTGTGCAGGACTTTACATTTTCCCCTTGTTGAAGTCCAAAGGCTCCTCTCAGCCCATTTTTCCAGCCTGGAAAGTCCTACTGGATGGCAGAATGACCCTCTAAGGTCTCAACCAATCCTCCCAGTTTTGTGTCATTGGCAAACTTGCTGAGGGTACATGCTCCCCATTGTTCAGACTGTTAATGAAAATACGAACTAGAATTTGACTCAGAATTGACCTCTGAGGTAAACTCCAAGTTATTGGCCTCCAGTAAGACTTCAGGACACTTAGCACTACCCTCTGAGCCTGGCCATTCAGCCAGTTTTCAATCCAGCTCACTGTCTGGCATTCAGACTAGACTTCGTTAGCTTCTTCATGAGCATCTTAGAAGAAATGGGTTTGGACGTGAACCCAGTTTATGATACACCCGGATCAGGTGGGAGTGCCTGAGTACCTCCACTGTGGGGGACCTTTCATTTCTCTGGTGAAAGCACTCATATCTGAGTCTGGAGGCACTTCAGGGGTCTTTGATAGTTTATGACACCATCTGAGACATGACAGTTTTCTCTTCCTGTGTCAGCACAGCAGGGCCAGGAATGCCCCATCAGACCCTCCCTGGAGGATGGGAGTTTTACAACCCCGAGGTTTATGAAAGGAGGAGAGTTTAGCCTCACAAGAGGCACCACCCTATCCCCATAGGATTTGTCTCTTACTTCACTCATAGCACATCATTCACCCTGTGTTTTACCAGATCATTACACACCCAAAAGCTCCCCTCCCCCATCTCCAACCCTATCTTCCACAAAGCATCCTGGGACCTCCACAAGTGGGGAGTGTTTTGAGTCATTAACCCATAACAGTCCATAACCCAAAACACCCTGTGTCTTCCCTTTGGCAAATAACAGGTTGGTTAAAGATCCCTATGAGGACAAGGGCCTGCAAATGTGAGAATGCTCCTATCTCCTTTATGTAGGGTGTGTATAACTATTTCACCCTTCTGGTCAGGCAGCCTGTATCAGACAGCCACTACTCTGATGTTTATCCATCAGTTTTTAGGTGGCTCATCACCATCCCCAAGCAGAGCTGCAAATATTCTGTCTCATATAAAGAGCTACTCCACCTTGTCTTTCCAGCCTGTTCTTCCTAAGGAGCCTTTGTCTCTCCATTGCAACCAGTCAAGGGATCCATGGCACCATGTCTTTGTGATCTCAGGATCCTAGCCCTGGAGCAGTACGCAGATTTTTGATTTATGCTCACACCTCATGTTGTGAACCTAAGTGTATGTGCCCATCTGGATGTTACAAGGCAACACCCATCGTACCAAGTGTCCCTACTTATAAAGGTGCAGCTTCACAGTAAACAGGTAAAACTAATGCTTGCTTTTAACTGCTGTTGCTGAGACACCATTTTTTAGACCTAATAGGGGTTTGTCTTTTTATTTAGTTTCATTGATGATCCAGTGCAGGTAGCTCAGTTTGAAAGCTGCAATGTAAGCTGCAGGTTGAGCTCTGGATGATGAGAGCCTGAGGCAAGAAGCCATGACTTGCCAACCCTTTGCACAACTAAGAGCACGGGCACTTAGGTCCCCTGCCAGGGGACAGACATGGCAGGACCCTTTGCCCCCCAGACTGTCACTCAGACTGTGATGGTATAAAAGGCCAAGAGTTCCTTTGTTCTCGGTCCCTCCTTGGAAGTAGCAGCTCAAGCTTAGTTTTGTTTCTGGTTATTGCACCATGATTAAGTTATTTGAAGGATCTGGATGTCCAAGACTGCAGTCTTGGAAACTGGGAAACCTGAGGTCGAGCAGGTGAGGAAACCTGGTGTGAGAGCAGGAGGTGCAGCTGTGAAAGAGCCTTGGTCCCACTCAGGTCGTGCGAGAGTGACTGTGCCAGAGGGCTCCTGGATGATGAGACAGGAGTTTATTTAAAAGTTTTATCTTCACCCATAAATCATTTCTGTTCTAAGCTGTTGTTAACCTGTTTTTGCATTCCTTTCCCATGAAAAGGTGCTAAAGTTTTAAGTAGAGTGTAACAAAGAAGAACCCCTTCTAGTGACAAGACAACTTAAAAAGGTAAGATATGACCAAGGACTCTGAGGTTTTAAAACTGTTTGCTAACATCTTAAAAATATTCTCCAATTTTGCCCGGAAAAAGAAAAGTAAAGGGATTGTCTCTATCATTTATCGCTGAAAACTGTCAGATATACATAAATAGAAAAAAGCAGAATTTTCTCAGGTCTCTAATACTTTAATAGGATAAAGCAGAGGATGATATTTACACCAAATGTGTTTTTAAATAATTTTTCTCCTTAATAATTTTCAGTTGAAAGCATCTATTCTGCTCATAGACTAATCTGAATGTTCAGGTATGAAGTGATACAAATAAGAACAAAGTTATATTTACTGTTATTCTCATTCCTGTGAGGTCCTTTTAAAAGACTGACCCCTCTGGGAAGGATGTTGAGACATTTCCTTTTTTTCACGACTGAACAATTTCCTTGAGAATTTTCTCCCCAAAAATCTCTGCATCAGCTTGCCTCGCAGCCCTTGTTGCTCTGAATATCATGAGGTATGGCATGGAAATCTCCACTATTATTAGGTGAGAAGCCTGCACCCCTTTCCCTGACTTTAGGTGTTGTGGTATTGTATTGCTCATTAATCAATAATTAGGCATATTGTTATAGATGACTTTATGAAGGCATGAACTCAGTTTTGGCAAAGCAGTACAATTTGTTCCATGCATGGCAGTCTGCCTTAGCAACAAAGTCTGGAATCACATTTCTTCTCATTTTGAAGTCACATTTGGAGATTTTTCAGGTATTAGAACTGCATTTTCAAACCTCTCTGTGCTCTCATTTAAGATGTCTTTGGGATTATCTCTTCTTGTGAAATTCTGACTGCTGACATCAGGTACATTCAAATGGAAAAGAAATTTCATCTGTTTCAGGAATAAATCCCATATGCATTCAAAAGAAATCTTTCTTTGAAACTATCAATCAGCAAGTCATGTTGGAAAGAATTCAGACATCACTAAATAAACATGATGATTTGCTCTGTGCTGAAAATATTGATGTTGAATATTCAACATGTAATGACAGAAGAGAAAAATATTTGTTTGGTCTGATTTATACGCATGTAGCCAGAATCTCTTTCAGAAAGCAAAATGAGCTACATATTGTTTTATAATGACACTTAGATACAGCACATGTATATGTCTTTTGGAAACATCTTGAAAAGCAAAGGAATTGTGGGAAAGTGAGAAACAAGCCTTGTATTTCTTCCTTCCAGTGCTAGGCTCAGAAGATATTGTAGCAAAGAGCTGTAGACAGCCAGTGCACCTTCATTTAAAAGCAGTTAATACAATCTTTGCCCCCTGCCTCAGCTTTGTTAGGTTTCATGGTGAAGGAGGGGGAGGTTCTTCATCAAGTTGAATGAAAGAATAGGATCCCCACGAGTTCATAGAAACTTACATTTCAGAAATTCATCTACAAAAACGTTTCTTGCATAATGTGGTTTTTACTGTTATTTCTGTTTTCTTCATATTCTAGGAGAGTATTTTGTTTCTCACTGGGTTGCACACTGTTCTGAAAAGAAGACAAAAGGCCAAAAGACCACCAGGATATTTCTCCTTTTGAAGAAAACCAATTGTTCTGGAGTATCAAAAATGTGCATAAGACAATGTGGATCACCAGTTTCTATCTCAGAAAAAAAAAAGTGCATGTGTGCATGAGTGCAGTGATATTACATCTAATAGAAACATAGAGAAAAAAACTGATTAATTTGTTGTTTAAACACAATAGTTTCATTTTCCTTAGGTTTATGTCTTAGAGAGAATCAAAAATTGAAAGACAAAAAATATCCTAAATAGTAAGTAACTTAAAACTTTTTGTTTATATCAATATTTTGCCACTAAAATATGTAGATTGCGGTCATTTGACAGCTCTAATGACTCATGACCATGTCCAGGGGACTACAGCCATGCTAACCCAGTGTACCAGGAAGAACAAGATACCTGAAAAAAACACATTCTTGAATTTGACGGGAGGCATCTAAGTTCCAGTGGCAGAGAACTAGATTGACTATGACTCTATGGTATTGTCAAAGCATAATTTTAAGCCATAGTGGCCCACATCTAACGCCAAAAAGTGGTTCTGTACAGAACTTTATATGTTATAGATGAAATCAACTCTTTCTTTGACTTTGCTTGACTTTGTTTCCTTTAACCATTGTGTGAAATGGAGTCATACTTACAAACAAATTAGCTCATGTGGGAGAGGTATGGGAAACACAAAGAAAAGCTCTCTGAATTAAATTGCTTAGAAAAAAATTGAGCATTTCCATCATTGGGGTTTTTATTTTTTTGGGTTTCTTTAGGAAAGAGTTTAATAAAGTTATTCCCTTACAGTTTTTAAGCAGTATTGAATACCATTCAAATGATACCTCACCTGTTTAGAGAGGAGTGAGGCAAAGGAATCTCTTGTTTATCCATCCTGGATGTGAAATGTGAGCATTTGGCTGAAACTCAGTGACACTAGAACCTGACTGATTCCCAAGATTCAGACCTTTGAGCAGTCCTCCCTTCTTTTGTCTGCAGAAGAATATTTTATTTGTCTATATCATGTGACAGACATTGTATACAACAGAGTGACTGATGTATGGATGATACTCCCAATGTCCTACTAAATGCTGAAACTAGACATAAGAGATCTGTAGACTTTGGCTACACAGCTGGCCAAGCAGTAGCAGAAAACTTCCAATTGAGGAAGCAAGAGAAATGACAGAACCAGAAATAAGCCTGGTTTTTAACCAGAGGTAAGCTGCAGAGCCTTGGGATATAGTATCTTACAAGGTAACTAAGTTGTCAAAGTCACAACTGAATCTTCTATTATCCTGACATCAAGGGTGTCAGGATAATAATTTTTTTTTAATTTTTAAAATTTTTTAAACTGAGGGAATAATTATAAAGTCATGTTAGAACACACATCTGGTACAAGGACATTCAGTTTCTTTGCTCCTTTTTCTTATATGTAGGGTTACATGTGCTTACAATTCTGGATAGGTGCTAGCTGTTCCAAGCATTCTTGGACAGAATATTAGTGAAATAAGGAGAATAAGTGCACAGAAAAGCCACTCACAATTCAACTTTTACTGAATGTTTTGAAGAAGTTTTTTTTTTTTAAATTTTGTTATTGTAGTTGTTTGGTTCTTTTGATGCTTTATTTTTGTATGTAATACTACGAAAATGGTGAGGGTCTTTGCTGTTGAAACTACCTTGGTTGTATACAAATACAACCTGGACCACTTATCAAATGTCTATGTTTTCCATACCAAAGCCTTAACTAAGTACAAAATGCATTTATATTGTTTGAAATGCATATAAATATTTAAAAATTATATATTGAATGTAATATTTTATTAGAATACATCTAATATTAATAAGGTTTCTTTTGAATATACCATGTTTATACCTGTCAATATCAATGTTCTCAAAATTTTATTGTAATAAAAAAGTATTAAAATTTGACCCTTTGTGCCATGATTGTATGCCTTATTTTATAAGAATATTTTAAAAATAAGCTTCTTTCCATATGTTATCTATAGAATCATCAGACAGTGTTTGCTATAAAGTGAATTCCTCTTGAGATAACATAATGCAGAAAGCCTGTGCCAATGGTGAAGTGGATTTAGCCCCCTAAAACTTCTATAAAGGGAGACACAAGAGTTCAGGAATGATCTCATAGGAGCTGCTCAGACTGAATCTGAATATTTTTAAACCCTAAAGCAAAATTATCATATACTTTGAGGGAAAACTTAATTTCTTTAGACTTCTTTAGTTATTTTAATGAGTGCACTGAACAGATAGAAATATACAAATTTCAAAGGGAAGAGAGAAAGTTGGCAACAAGGAAAATCCCCTCACTTTCAAATACAAATATACCAGCTTTTGGCAATATGTTTCTGCCATGTTGAAATTTTTTTAATTACATATGGATATATGGAGATCAGGGAGTTCATGCAACAAAAGTGTTCCTTTAGGTTGCTTAAGAATCATAAAATAGAATTGTTTTGTGTCAGCTTTATTACTTAGGGTGGGGAATATCTTCCTCTAGAGCTTCACATCTTGGCCTCTGCTTGTTTTGTGCCTATTACATTTGCATACATCTCTTCCAAAAATAGATTGTTTTGACCAGGGCTCACCTGAACGAGGTGTAGGTTCCTTGCTCATGGCAGGCTGCATTTAGTTCAAAGCATAAACTTATTTTTGTAGAAAAGATTAAAAATACATACAGTGCTGTATAGTTGTATTAAATTCAGAATAATGTAAACCTAATGTTCAGTGGATGCTAACCTTAATTCTATTTAAGTAGAATACTTTAAATGGGCATGGTTTTATTCTTGATATCAAAATGCAGATAAATAATAATCAAAGCTATTTTGAATCCCACTGACAATTGGCGCGAATCACTGCTCACTAGTGAAATAGTAGTATTTAGATGTTAACTGATACACAAAAGCAAAGATTAAAAAAACCCCAAACCTCAAATCTTTGAATGTTTTTTCTTTTAAAAATTTAAAATTTCATTTTGAAAGAAAATGGAGGTAGCTCATAGAGTTTTCACTCCTTGGCACATCAAATAATTTTGTTTCTATCTTTTCCCTGGTACACAAAATATGATTGACTCTATGCCCAGCTTTGAGATGATGCCAGTAACATTGCACATTATATCTTTCTCTGCTAGGCCAAGACAATGACAATGGTCATGTTGATGTATGAAAAGAAATCACAGTCAGTGCATGCTATTTGTGGCATAAGGAAAAAGTCTTTAAATAATAATAGTGGATTTTTAAAATCTTTTCTTTAAGATTGAGTGGAAGATCCCTTAAGGTCAGTCTTCATGTTAGTGCAAAGAATTGCAGTAAATAGAACATGTAGTCTCTCCAGATATCTCCATTGTTTAACCATTAAAGGTCCGACTTGCATTTTGCAGGCACCCTTACTGTGGCATCCTCTGACTTTTATTCATCAGACCTTTGTTAACATTTTCAGGAGTTTTCCTATTTATTTTGACTGTGAGTGGATGCATTATTGAATTATTAAAATGTTACTCCTTTTTGAAGAGCAAGATGTTGTTTGCTTTAGGTTAATATTAACCCATGAGCAAAAGTGCAAAAGTAATTATTAGGCTATTAATTTAACAAGACTTTGTTTCAAATATAATCCAGTTTAATTTTGAGAATAAAGCTATAGAGTTCATACTTAATTTTACCAGGGAAAAAAAAGCCACAAACAAACCTCTTATAAATCACAGAAAGTATAAATGCCAGCAGCTTTATAAGAGCCAACATTTTATTGTTGATAACATTTCTAGTTAAAAAAGTTTACAGGTCAGTATGACTTCATAATGCAGTTTATACAGTTTTATAAATGATACAAAGCCATATCTACAGGTATGATAGACCACAGTTCAGGCTTGCTGGTTATTTGCAGTAGAAATGTGGATGAATTTATTCAGGGCTCCATGCTGTGTCTTATACATTAATCATGAAGCATCATGCTTATGCAAATGTGCAGCAGCCTAATTAGGCATACAGAGTAGAACATTTGGAATAATGTTATGAGCTATTGGGCTTCTGAAATATGTTCCTCAGCCAAATTCTCAAAAGCAAGGTAGATCTGAGATGCTTTTTTACTTTTGAAAACAGGTGTACAATTGTCTTCTTGGTTCTTATTTCATGCCTTCAACTTTAAAATAAAGCTTGATCCTAGTTGGCATGACATTTTCCTTGTCGCTGGAAAGTAGCTGTGGATATTCTGAATCACTGACAAGAAAACAAATTGTTCATTCAGTGCTCAGACATGCTGAGAATTTTGAGAATCCTATAATACTTTGAGAATTTTTGTTGTCTGTTTTGAACATTCTGTCTTCTGAAAATATTAAGTTTGAATTTGACACTTCCATTCTTCTTGCTACAATAAGTGATTAATCAAAATATTCTGATTCACGTTCTGAGAATTTAATATCTTAAATATAAATATGCAGAATATTAAACATTCTATTCAGAATACAAAATTTAATTGCACAAATTAATTTTATACTCATCTAAAAATTACTTTTTAACAAAATTACTACCATGTTTCCTAGGTCCATGAATGTTTGTTAGTTTTCCTTCACACCTGTCAAAAAGTTAAGCAGCAATTTATTTACTTTTAGGTAGCTGCTGTAGAGAAAAAGAAATTAATACTTACAAACTAAATCACTAATGTTATGGTAATCAGCACAGCCCTAAACAATCCTAAAATAATAATGCCTTTCACAAGATAAGCTAATATTGTTCGTTGGGATTTTAGCATTTGATCTGTACATTCTTCATTTGTTCAGAGGTTAGTATATAGATCAAATTCCATCTATACATAATAGCAGAGGCACTGTTGTCAGTGCTGCCTGACAACAATAACTATGTGTGACAGCAAGAGCAAATGTCTGAAGACTGCCACAGAAAGAGGAAATGATGACCTTTAAACTAAGGTGCCAGTATGCTTAGAAATATCTGAAGGCGTTCCCTGCTGTGGTGTCCCATGATGCATGGAGATTCTGGTGGAAATAGGTGTTCCAGCTGCAGCAGAGTATCAAATGGAAGTTCAGCTGTAAAAATTTCAGGTGGTGAGCAAAAGAATTGTCCTTTTTAAAAGATAGGAGAAAGAGAGAGAGTTATGAGAGTGTGAGATTCTGTGATTCTTAAATTGCAGAGGACACATCATCATCTGGATTGCACATCACAGGATGAAAACGAGTCCAATAGTCTTCCTCCTGTCCAGCAGAGGATTATTGCAGCCTCTTATGAGGAAAAGTATTATGTATTTTGTTGTATTTTATGACCATATAAGTACCTTTCCTGAATAATCTTGTATTTTGGGAACATAGAAAGAAAATTATAAGAAATTAATGATTTTTATTTGTTTTTATTAATGATCAGTATATGCACTTTACAGTAGGACACAGCTTCATATGCCAGGTCAATATATTCCAGACACTAAACAGAATACTAAAATCATTTAATGTTTCAAGTTCTTCATAAGAAGTCTGAAATCAGTTGTTTTCTCATTAACATCTAGTTCAATCAGTATCCCTTCCTCTGACCATTACTACAGTGCCCAAAATGTGACACTTCACATTTTCCCATTTTAAGTTTTCTGTGAAGTTTTGTGTTCCCTGTTTTCCTCTAGGATCTGAGTGCTGTCAGTGAGTGGCAGTCTGGCTCTTGGTGCATCTTGGTCTAGATGTGATGAAAGAAGAACTTCCTGTACAGCCAGAGGGAACAATTTATGATGACATCTCTTAAATTTCAGCTCGGGGCTGCCTGGAGCAGGGTGAAATTTCAAGAGCATGTAATGAACAAAAATGTGAGTTCCACAAAGACAATCATCTCCTGCAAATTAGCAGAGTTATTTCTCAAATTTTCAAATTTTCAAGTAAATCATAGCTTCCTCTTGACTTTGGAGAGTGAGCAATGTTGTATTTTGAAATTCTCCTTAATTACTCTTAGCAGCTCTAAAAATGGAACTAAATTTTAATTAAAAAAAATAGAACAGTGCAGATAAGAAAATAAGTATTAATTACTATGCTTTTAAAAGCCCTTAATACTATAGCCAATCCTGTACCTTCAAAACACAGAATAAGGATATTCTGAATTCACAGAGCTGTCAGTTACCTAATAAACTTAAAATTGATATTAAAATCCTATAACCTTAACAATTCCATAAAAATTAAGTTATTAAAGACTTATTAAGTGTCTTAGCTTTCTTGAGCAACATTATTTTAACAGAAAATAAATTGAAAATATGTTGCAAATATCTATTTACTCCCCCAGAAACTCTCTGAAAAATACAGTAGTCTTTTTCCACAGGCATAATCATTAACAAATTTTATAAATTTTAAGTTATGAACAAGACAAGAATATTTTAAAAAATATCTATTTTGAAACAATCAAATATACTTTATTTTACTGTTAAACTGAGAAAGCCTCCTTTCTTATTATTTCAGAAAAATAAATTTCAAAGCATAGACATCATTCCAAACTGGAGAATGTCAGCAGTAGGACTTTGCGAGAAGGTTTAGTGCTGCTGTTTGGACTGAGTCTATTTTATTTTATCTTATAAGGAGTTTTGCATGTTCCTTAATCTTTAGAATAGTTTTTCTGAGATCTGCTTTCCTGCCAGCCCTGGCACCCATGTTGGGCTGATTTCCTTGGCTTCACTGACTTGAAAGTGGACTTCAACACATTCCAGTAAGCTGACTGGCATTTGGTCTGACACATGGGGATTTTCTCAAGAAGCAAATGCATCCAGCAGTAAGGGTATCTAAATATCTCTCCTGACACCAAAGGAGGGCTTAGCTGACTGGAGACAGGATCAAAGTTCTCAAAACAATGGCACTTTGGAAATGTGGTGTTATGAGTGTCAAAACACGTTCTCCTGAAATGTGTGGCTGACTCCTCCAATTCACCTCCATGTCCTCTAAAAGTCCTTGTGTTTTCTATCTGCCTTCTTCAAACATTACAAGGTTGAAAGTTGGTCATAGTCCTATTATCGCTTTCAAAATGATGTTTTATCAATTGTGATACCCTCTTTGATTTTTGAGACTCTATGACATTTTAAACAGTGAAATTCAAGTGCCTGCCTGCCTAGCAAGAAGGACTTTTCAGAAAGTTTGGGCATTATATGACACATATCACAGGTTTACTCTGTATACCTGTTAAAGGAGGTTTGTGAATTACATGGACTATAATTTCTTAGGATTTCTGAACTCATAAAGTTTAGTTATGCCTTATGCATAATTTAATTTCATTTTTGTCTTTATCCCTGCAATCTGCATCAGCTAATTCTTAGATATTTCCCTTAAATTCTCAAAGAATGTGAAGGAATTGGCGGACCTCAAATCAGTGAAATTTCAAAAACTTGTAAAGGAAGAAACAAAGACTACAAACTGTTTATGTGATTTCACAGAGAAGTGAAAATCCTTGTATTCTGGGAGGCAACTTAGCTTTTTAAACCAGAAATTTCATTTACAGCAAACTGCAGGAAAATATAACTCTTCTCTTAACCTATACAAATTTGCTCAACAACCTTCTAAAAGTATCAGAAATTGTAGAGCTAAGCCATCTGACAAGGTGAGAAAGTGAGACCATTAATTTTCTTATGTCTAAAAATTGGTTGCTAAGAATAAATTTCCACAAAGCCCACTTTATAAATATGTTCAAACTACTTGTGTAATAGTGAATAGAGCTGGCATTTTAGTTTATTTAGAGTATCGTGTACAATACTTGCCCATTTGTGATTAATATCTAAAATCTTGATGTGCTACATTGGATGGGGCTTTGTTTGAGCAATCAGGTCTAGTGGAAGGTGCCCCTGTCCAGAGCAGAGGATTTGGAACTAGATGATCTTTAATGATTTACAACACAAATCATTCTATGACTATATACGTATGAAACATATTAGTTGAACTTTTTACAAGACTTTGCCTGAGTTACTTTTGTAGAAATGGGTTACTAATACTGTTTTTGTTCCTCTTATAGATTACTGTCCTTACGGTTTAAGGTCCTCTGTGTGTGAATATATATAGTTGCCAACTACCCTAAACTGGGAATTGCACTTGTGTACTGAGGGGAGATATTGTCAAAAGCCTTGCTGCAATCCAGGTACACAGCATCCAGGGCTCTCCCCTCATCTGTTCAGCCGGTTATTCCATTGCAAAAGGCAATCATATTGGTCGAGCCTGATTTTCCTTTGGTGAATCCATGTTGACTCTATTTGATCATCCTGTCTTCTACATGCTTAGAGAGAGTCTCCAGGTGAGCTGCTCCATCACCTTTACAGGCTGATAGACCTTTAGTTCCCCAGGTTCTCCTTCTTGCCTCTTCCGAAGACTGGAGTGACATTTGCTTTCTTCCAGCCATCAGGCACGTCTCCTGAGTGCCATGACCTTTCAAAGGTGATTGAGAGAGAGCTAGCAATGATGGGTACCAGCTGCCTCCATAACCAGTGGACATTGATTCCTTTGATAAGATTTGCATTATACCAAGCTTTATCCATATTAATAGAGAATATCATAACCCAAGATACTGAATTAACTCCATATCATAAGAAATTAATTAATCATTTATGTGATTGAAGAATTATTTTTTTTTTTTTTGGCTGCAGAGTCCAGGAGGAAAAGGATGAGGATGAGGGTGCTGGCCAAGGCATGACTTGGATCATCTAGTGGCAAGGTTTACTGATTTATTTCTCAAGAGGCCCTGCTTAGGAGGGAAAGAGTGAGAGTTGTTGGTTCAGAACAGGGTCTGCATTTCTTTCAAGAAATCATTCCCTCTTTCATAGTTTCTCAACACTGAACCCATCAGTGCCCTTTGCTCTTGTGAGTATCTCTCAGCTATAAGGAAAACTACTGTAGAGGGACAGGCAGCTGTCTAGGATTACAAATTACAGCAGAGATGCCTCACACTAGACAGATTGCCCATCATAGTCTCTGACACTGCTGTTTCTGAGAGGTCATTCTGTTGCTGTCTAGTGGCAAATGATTGTAACAGTGGACACATCCTTTTATGCCTGCCTCAATGCATTGACATTTCTGGTTTCATATATATTTTATGCAGTTCCTTACATTGTTCCTGAGGACATCAGCCTCTTGTTTCTATCTGAAAATATTTGTATTCATATCTTACTCAAATAGGATTGTTGACTGTAATTTTCTTACTTTATTTTACTTTTTTACAAACAAGTTTTGAGTTAAGTCAAATTATTCTTATCTGTGGCCAGAGTTTTGTATTTTGTTTAGGTTACCTTGTGTCTTATCATCTCACTATCTTCTATTGATGGAGGGTGAAAATCAAAGCTATGAAATCTTGAAAAAAATATTTGTCATAAAAAAGAATACACTTTTACTTCAAGATGGACATAGCTACTAAAATAGTGCAAGGATCCTTCTGTGTTTAAAATATTCCTGTCTGACAGTCTCCGAAGTAATTTCTATTCCTACTAAATAATTTCAAAGATTAACAGTAAACAATGTCTGACTGTATTTGTAAAACACATGTAAAATATGATTTAGTGTTTACCTTTTCTTTGAATGCACAATAACCACCCTTTGGCTTAAATTTATTTTACTATTCCAAGTATGGTGGAATTAAAATCAAACATCTTTTCAAAATCAAGATGTTTTTGAAAGACTTAGCAGCATTGTTTTATACGGATATTTCCATAGGTGCTCTGCACTTTAAAGCACTTTTTTTAATAGCTGGAGCAAAATCTTCCCATGATCTTTCAGAGCTGCAACTTGCAAAGTCTCTGATATCCATTACACTGTTAAAAATCTTCTTTGCAACTATGTTATCCGTGTGGGCAGTGCATTTGAACTGTTGTCACAACTACCTCATAGTTTTCTAGAATGCCCATTAAATCAGAAATGTTCCACAGTTCTTCAGTTGTTATTTAGACTTTGGTTTGGGTTTTTTCCTCATAGTGCTAAATTAGTTGACTCTTAAAATATTGATCGAAGCCCTTAGGGTTGCACACTGATCTAAGAGATGCTTGTTGAAAACTGAATTATAGATAAGTTTTCCCCCATGCTGGAAGAGAATAGCTTAGATGTTCAAAAAGAATTTGGTGACCTACCCATTTTAAAATTGCAAAATTTACTTATTTTAATTTAATTATTCCTAGAATTGCATAGTACTTAAGGCACTCTGAGTTGGACAAAGTTAGCTACAAAAATATTTGAGCAAGCTGTTCTCTAAAGAATTCAAAATTCCCTTTTATGCAAATTTTCATATAATTAGGGGTAGTGACCTGGGCTCAAATAAGAAAACATACCTTCTATTTTATAAAACTGAACTGCCACTCATGATAAAAGAATTACTTTGTTGCTCTAATTTTTCAGTTATTACAATTAATTTGAAAAACACAAATAAGAAAATCTAAGAGAATGTAAAAATGGAATATCGCTAAACTTCTAATGATATTAAGTTTTTTTGTTCATTTACAAAGTATTTGAAGTAGTTAGTGTATTTATTAATATTTTTCTAGTTGTTTTCAAAATCAAAATATATTCTGTTTATGGTAAGAAACCTAAATTACAGTTCAAAATCATTTTATAGATAAGTGGATAAAATCAACATGACACATAAATCATCACAACTAGATGTAACTTCCTTGTGTAAGAAAAAGGACTGACATACTGTGCTTTTTGTGTACATGCTGAATTTGTGTGGCATTAGAAATACAGAATTACTTAAAGTGATACAAAGTGAAGAATTCCATCCTTTGATGACAAAATAATGTTAAAGATAAGGAATATGGAAAGGAAAACCACATAGTAAAAGAAATTTGTGTATGAAGAAAGCAAGATCCCCTGATTCCCAAAAGAAATTACCAGATATGCAAGGGCAAGATATCATACTGATTTTTGATCTATAAATTAGAATTTCAGTTCATCTTAAATTGCCTGGACTTATAAGAGCAGCTCCTCAGCTCATGTTAGCTCCACGTCAGAGCCCTAACAATGAAGTGATTTATTTTACATTTTGTAAAAATATCTCCAAACTGTGATTCTTTGGAGAGGTTTTACGTCAAGATGCAAACTGAGTATTACATTGCATTGAGATAATCACTGCATAAAAAGAAATACGTAATTGAGGTATGATTTTTTTTTTTTTATGGTTCCTTCTAGGCCAGATTTTCTGTATATTCTTCACATTATTGAGCCATAATTCTTCAAGAGTAGAAGAATAAGGGTGGTTATTTTTGTGCAAGAAAATATGTACTGGCGGGGAGATCTGGAATCTTGTCCTTTTGTTTTTTTCTTCTTCTTTAATCTACAGTTAAAGATATGAATAAATCTACTGCAATATGAACAATCCCTGCAGGAGAGACAGAGAAGAGGGTGGTTCTGTCACTCTTAGCTTTTTCATGACCTCCAGTTTAAGATTACCAGTATGCTAATTTCAACACAGCTAATACACTGCATATGTATATTAGTAGAGTGTACATGCAACGAAGATGAATCCTAACTGTCTGGGACATATGGGAGATGGTTGTATAACCAGCAGCAGTCTGGGAAGCATTAAGAGGGACTGAAGAAACCCAGAAGAAGTGGTAAAGGGCTCAAGCTTGAGTAGTTATTTCATCAGTCCTCCAGGCCAAGGAGGTGGAGCATAGGAGGGACTCTTCTTCAGGAACTTTAGCAGTAGGACAGGGAGTCATGTGTGCAAATTGAGAGAGGAGAAATTTAGGCTGACATTAGAAAGAATTTCTTTACAGTGAGGGTGGTGAGATGTTGAAAGAGTTTGCCCAGGGAGGTTGTGGGTGCTCCAACCCTGGCAGTGTTCAAGGCCGGTTTGGAGAAGGCCTTGAGCAGCCTGGCCTAGAGGGAGGTGTCCCTGCCCATGGCTGGGGAGGTTGAGACTCCTTTGAGGAGCTGATCTTTAAAGTCACTTCCAATCTTTAATTTTCTATGACTCCAAAATTGTATATGCAAATACGTGCAAATGGAAAATAATGAATTGTTTTTGAAAGAAATGTGTGAAGCAATGACACTGGACAGTCCTCATACAAAACACCACATTAATTTTATTTGCACTGTGTAACAATTCTTATGTTTTATCCCATATAAGACGTAATGCTAAAGCAAACTGTTAAGCCATGGCAAAGAAAGTGCAGAGAAATCTTAGCATTTAGACCAATTAGCTATGCAGAAGATAACCTATCCTTAGAAAGACCAGGCTGTCATATCTATATTTTTTCTGGAATCCAACATTGATCAAGTATTTCGAGGGAAATGACAATTATGTTTTATTATCCAGTGTAGGATAATAATATTAATTATCCTATTGCATTGGCACATATTCCACGGGTTACTATGTCCAAAACTTTCAAACATCAAACCACAATGCAAAAAAGAAAAGGATTTATGCAAGGTTTTGCAAGAAAAGACTTAAAAGATACATGTGGAAATATGAAATGTATTATGTCCACCTACATCATGGTGAACTTTAGCAGACAGACTTTTCTTCCTGCAAGCATAAAAAAAGGAAAAACGAAATTAACTTAAGGGTAGCTGGGCAATAATATCTTTATCTGTGGCTGTCATGACAAGGACAGAATTCTGGATTTGTGCATTTTTCCACTGATTTTTGATCACAGAGTCATACTCCTGCTCACGGCTTTAGGTAAAGAAATAGGGTTATTTAACTAACTTGCTATAGCATGTGTTGGGCTTTTGGTCTAGAAATTAATGAGCACTTCTCAAAGGGAAATTCTCACAGACAGATCTGATAGGCTAATTTTTTTAAGCCATTTTAATAAATCAGAAAAAGGATCCAGTAACTGTGTGTGTTTTATCTATACAAAAAAACTCATAAACTTTTCTCATATATACTGGATTTATTATATTTCTCCAAAGCAATTTGAAAAGCACTGAATTATACTCCCTTTCAGGTTCCAAAAGAACTTTAGTAATAAAAGGAGAAAGTTGTTGCTGAAATTCATTTTCTTATGGATTTATAGGAAAACTAAAAATTGCTTTGATGTCTTTTGCATTCCCTTGCCAATTTAAAAAAAAGAAGAAGAAGGAAAAAAAAAAAGATAACAGAACTTCTATTAAATTTAACAACACTCTTCTCCTCTCCCCCCACTTCAAACCTCATTTATCTTTTATGAGCCCTGGGCATCTTGCCATAATAAAACTGTGCATAATACTAGAGTTCTATAATAATTTTCTGGGTTTTCATTTTTTTTACCCTAACTACTCACTGTGGCACTGACCCTGCCATTTCAGAATTTGGGGTGAATGGGCCAAAACTTTAAAGATTACAGCATGTAGTTCAATATTCAAAGCACTGAATTTGGGCAATTAAGGTACCAATTTTCAGAGGGATTGCTAGCTCCCCTTGCTGCTAACAGCATTCCTTCACCTTAGCATTGCCTAAAAATAGCTACTGGGTTAAAATTTTTTTCAGGAAGAAGAGGGACTTGCTGTGGGAAGAAGAGAAAATATTAAAGTATATTAGAAAATGTTTAAACATTTAATGTATGAAACATATAAACAAGGATGTTACACATCCTTGAATTCAATTGATTTTTTTTTCCTACTGATTTCCATTGGGTGATTTTCTGAAAAAAAATTATTAACTTCTAGTGAATCAAAGAACTTATATCTCAATTAAGGTCTTATTTTATAAGTTTTCTGAAAATATTAACCTTTTTTGCCATCTAATTTTTTTCCTGCTCATTTAAAGGCATTCTACTTTGAAAAGTGGATCCAATGAAGACAAGGGCAAAAATATTGTTGATTTGGATTAAGTTGAAGCAATATATTAAAGGAGAGGCTTTTCATATTTTCTTTTAATATAAACATCTGTAATGAAAAGACCTGCATTAGAGTATCTGTCCAGAGCTCTTTTAAAAATACCGGAGACAAAACCAGCCATTTGGAGTAAATGATTCTAGTGTAAAGAAGGAAATTATTTCCAGTGAGCATTTCCCTAAGTTGCTCTTTTTTCCCCTGTGACTATACCTGGAGATAGGTTTCTATAACTGCACCATAATGTTTAATCTTAGATGTCATAAAGTCCTTCCATATTGCCAGCTTCATTTTAACACAAATCAGAGATTTTTGTCAGTCATTTCAACTGAATTGCAGTATAACTTGTTAAAACATTTGAAAGCAACATAAAAATCTGTATTCTAGACTGAAATATAAATGTAGGTTATAATTGCATGCATACTGCTCAAAAGCTATTTCTTTGCTCAAAGGCAAAGGAAGCAAGAACAACATCTGAAGGATATTGTGGGTATTGTCTTGAGAATTTTGAGCTTTAAGTGTGACTAGTAACCCAATACTGAACTCCTGCATTCATCAACTGAAGCTATGCAGCAGTGTTGGAAAATATGAAAAAACCCCAATATAATACAGGACGAAAACTGATACAAAATTCTCTTGCATATGTTGTATTTATAGTTTTGAAAGTACAATAAAGACAGTGGCAGCAGTTACTCATTACCTATTACTATGAGCAGGTGATAGAGGGAAAAGCAACTGTAGATGCAAACAGATAGGTTGACAGACAGAGGTGAGAGTTATAAGGGACACGGTTTGAAAATCTAAAATTACTTCTACATTTGAACGACTAGTAAGCCCAAGAAATGATTGTTATGCATCTAATGAATATGTGAAACTGAATTCAAACTATATATAATAAAATTATTAAAATAAAACAATAAATTTATATTTTACGTTTTTTTAAGCCCACCAAGAAAGACAATGAATGTGTTAATAGATGTCATGGAACTCAATTCCAATATTGACAGAAACCATACCTAAGAATTCCAAGGCATTTTTTGTAATACATGGTCTTTTTGAAACTTCTTTGGTATTTTATTTCTAGAGTTCCTAAAGTCTGCTTTAAAGCTGCAGAAGTGAAACCAATTAATCACATGTTGCCGTGTAACATATAATCAAAGAGAAGTGATATTTGATATCAATCTTATTTTCCCAGTCAAAGATAAGATGTTGAAAGTGTAACAGGTGCCTATCACTGAGAATATGAATTCTTTATTACAAATCATAGAAAAGACATATAATTCAGTTATTGAGTTTTCTATTTTTTGTCAAGATAGAATAGTTAGAAAAATCTTCATGAGTAAAAGAAGGCTAGCATTTGTCTTCACTACTGAGGAACATGTACGTTTGATAGGTAATGGTCAGATTTATTGTAGAAAATAATGGATTGGGAAAATATCGGCTTTAGGATGTTTGGAGCATTTTCTATCCAAGACTGCACTCGGCAGTTTTTCACTAAAATGATGTCATTCAAGGCTGAGATGTTTATTCAATTGTGTCATAAGTCCATGACTTCAAGTGGTCCCATAGAGAGAGTAGGCCTTTCAAACCCAAACTGAAAAATATCAAGTCTAAATTCTGAGTAGAAAAATATTTGTGTATTTTCTACTTCATATGAGAAAAAAAATTAAAAAACCCCAAAAAACAATCAAAACAACTTTTTTCCTTTTCCATATTACCTATTTTCTATTCCCTTTTCCATTTCCCCTTGCCTCTTCTTCTTCCTTTTCCTTTATGTACTTATATCAAGGGCATCTTTTTAAAGAAATATCAAGTTCAGAGCATATGAGACAGTACTTGGATAATTATATAAATTTCTTGTGAGTTGGTCTGGTTTTCAGGTAACCTTCTAATTTTATTCTCATAATGCTATTGTTTTTCTCATTTTCAGAACTGACTTTAAATTATGCATTTTCTATGAAAATTTCTAAATGGTCATGAGGCTTCCAAATATGTATTTTCCAAATTATTTTCCATATAATAATTAAAACAATCAAAATATTCCAAATCCTGTGTATCATTTATAATTTGAAAGTTACCACTGCCTTTCTGTGACTAAACAGTTGATTCTCCAGTATGTAGAACGCAATAAGACTTTGATTTTAATTCTTTGCAGTGTTGTTCATATAGTTAAGAAGTCTGGAAGTGCATTCCTGATTACCACATTTCAGTTTGCAACAAGGAAATTCTGATGTAAAAATCTAAAATCAATGCAAAAAGAGATCTGTAAGATGACAGTTTTACTCTGAAGCATCACAATCTGGAGTAAATCATGCTTCCTGCCGTGATCTGTAAGTCACTGATAGTAGCTTGGATCCATTTAGGGGAGTATTAAATGTTGTCTCATACACCTCATATCTTAGTTTGTCCTTTAGATATGGGAAGACCAGCAGCCCTCAAAACACTGGGCTTGCTTCATAAAGTAGATTATCCTTTTACTATAAACAAGAATAAAGGGAATGTGAATAAGCTTTAAATTACCTGAGGCAGAAGTGGATATTTCCATATGCATATATTTCCTCCTAATAACTTTCTGCTTCGTATTAACCCAGCAGCTGGAATAAAACTTATTAGAACAAACGGTGGTCTCCCAGGAACCTTCATGTTCTCAAGCCAGTGGATTAATGTTACATAAATAGCTTGATATCCTTATTTAGTGAGTTTCTCCATGTCAGTTTTCCATACATATCATCTCTGGTCTAGTCTCCCTTCAGGCTAAGCCCATTAATATATGCTGTATCTGGTTGTTGCTTGGATCCATTTTCATGCTTTGTATCTTTGTGCTATATCAATGCAAGGAAAATTCAACGAGATACAGTGCATATATTCCCAAAAGGTATACAAGTAAAATGAACAAACCTAAGTTTCCAGCTTTACTGTAGCAAGTACTGCCAACATTTGCCACTCTGCTGGAGAAAGAATATCCTACTCTGTAAGGGCAAACCTGATTAATCCCTTGGTAATCCTTATTTGATATTTTTCATTCCTACTCTGTGAATAAGCTTTGCATCTTATACAATTGTGTGCTGTAAAGAAGAAGCTCTTCTCAGCTTCTCATTTCATTACTAATCTTATTTTTTATAACTTCTCTAAATTTGTATCAGTTTATGAAATGCCTTTAGTCCATTTAATATTGATTACATTTGTTAGTTAGGAATTATTGCAGTGCAAGATGGCACCTGCTATATTCTTTGGCCCCCTTTTTTTATGATGAAGTCTTAGTCAGCCCACAGTCTATGATAGTCTTACTAAGATATTTGACCATTATTTACATAGAAAATTGTAAATTAGAGCTGCAAACCCCGGCTCTACTCCTCTGCTCCTGCAGCTATAATACTTTTAGAATATTGACTTTGCTGTCACTCTAGCATATTGCTTTTCTCTTCCTTGATACAACTTTTCCTGTCCCAGAATATAAAAATAAAAAACATGTTAGAATCAGGAAAAAAAATGTTCAAGGCTCCCAGTGCTTATTTGGTAAATATTTTGTGACTCTTTCAAGAAAACATGGTAGATTTACTGTGTATAGATTCCTATTAGGAAGGTTATTTTAAGCAAGATGTCCTCTTTTGCATTGCAAGACCTTCTGCCTGTTGTTATTTTCTCTGCCATTCATATGCACGAGTAGCATCACTGTATTTGTTAGCATACAAGTTAAAAATTATTGGTAATAGTATGCAAACTGCATTTTTAACAGAACTCTTAATTGCATTAAAAAAATAACAGCTAAACAGAACAGTGATCTTCCAAGCAGCCACTCCCTTTTCTGCAGCTCATAAGCACAATAGACGTCACCCACTACCCATCAGCAAGCTCTGAGGATCCAAAATATCCTCAGGTCAGAGGAATAATGCAAGAAATCATGCAAGCTGAAATTCTTCCAAAGTGCCAACCTTCCTCTGACTAATAAGAGTATTTTAATGGAACTGCTTCTGGGCTCAGGGCTATGGGCTTGGAAACTAGTCTGCATGTCATAATAATTATGGAAACACAGACAAATTTATGCCTGTGACTGGGCTTTTCTGAACATGTGTGATCTCCAGGATCCACCTCAAAATGCTTCTGTCTCACTGATTATTTTGCAGTTTGTAGTACTTTAGTAGTTTCATGCTAATTCAGGGACACAGAGGGTTTTTTAACACAGGTAACAGGGCATACATGATCAAATTCTGAGCGAGAGAGAATTTCTTTCAAGTAATTTCTTTCTGTAATTTTTTAATCCATCCACTAATTTGGCAAAAACATTTTACAGTCTCTGTAATATTTTCTATAAATTTTATGGAAATATGAAGCCAGATATGTGAGAGAGTTGTTATTAATGCTTCTACTAAGTGAGAATTCTTGAGCAGCTAAAATTATAAAAATCAAGCCCCATTGGCTCATGGAACTACCTATTAGAAAATCTGGCTCTGAACCTCACAAGCATCTATTGCCTTACTCTTTGACAGATGTTTGGTGTTCTGCATGAAGATGTATCCTAGAGAAATGAAACAATAACAACGTTTTCATTTCAGTTGTTTCAATTTTGATGCTTGTTTTCATTCTCATAAGCAAATGTTTTCCTCTTGTTCTTTCATAAACTGCCATGGGATAAAATAAAATAAATCTCTAAGAACAAAAAGAAAACAATAAACTCTTAAGTGGCTATTTGGTTTTTGTTCAGACTCCTAACAGCTGCTTCATTCTACTTCACTGGTTCCAGATTTAATCAGGACATGTAAGACTTTAAGAAAACAGCAATTAAGAAATTCCTTCTTCTTTTTTTTCTTAATTTTTTTTCCAGATTCTAACATAAAATCACGTGCTCCAGTTTTCCTTTGACTATAATGCCTAGATTTCTTCATTATGATTTCTTAACTTTTTTTTAAAGAATAGTGAAAGTAATAAAAATATTTCTTTTCCTTGAATAACAAACAGCTCAAAATTTCTGTCCTGAATACTGATTGGACTCAAGTCAATAAAATAAATCAATCTTTATTCTGGTGAAATATCAGAATTTTGAAAACCAAAACTAATGAGAAATATCAAAATCTGTTTTATTCTGATCACATCTGTTTCTGTATAAGCAGTAATGAAACATTTGAGGAACTATAAAAGTTCCTGCCATAAAAGTTTTCATATGTTATCTCTTTCTTCAATAGAACTAAATGACTCACTAATTTCTTAGTTAAGAACGTTTTCATTTATTTTTGGTCTTTCCTTGGCTTTTACTTTATTAATTTAGGATGCCATTCTACCCAACTTCTTTCAGTTTTATATGCCCTAATCTTCCTTGGAGATTTCATTGTTCTTAAAAAACTTGATGTATTCTGGAGCCACATTTACTGAAGGCTATCATAGAGGCATGCAAGATCCTGAGTTGGAAGGGACACATTAGGATCACCAAAGTATCATTAATAAGTATCATGAAACTATCCTCAGCAAGTGCTCTTGTTATAGTTGAGTTCATTTGTGTGCTGGTTAATTTTCTTCAGAGTGGGTGGTGTGAGGCCATGTTCTATATTTGTGCTGAAAAGAGCATTGATAACTCAGTGATGTTTTCATTCCTGCTATGAAAAATTTACACAGAGATCTTTTTGCTCTTTGCACTACCCTACCAGCAAGGAGGCTGGGAGAGAAAAGGAAGTTGGGAGGCAACACACCTGGGACAGCTGACCCCAGCTGATGAAAGATATATTCTGTACTATATAGTTTAACAGCACTGAAAGCTGGGGGAAGGACTAGGGATGAGTGTTTGGAGTGTGATGGTGTTTGTTTTCCCAAGTAATTGAGGAAATCATAAGTACTGAAAGACAGACAAACATGCCTGTGACTCCCATGTTGAGGCCCTACTTTACAGGGGATGGCTGAACACCTGCCTGCCCATGGGAAGTGGTGAGTGAATTCCTTGTTTAACTTTGTTTGCACGCATGATTTTTGCTTTACCTATTAAACCTTCTTTATCTCAAACCAAGATTTTTCATACTTTTTCTGCCCTATTCCACTGGGGGAGTGAGTCAGGGGCTCAGATGCTTGAATGCACTTGAGGCGCCTTTTTGTGTCCTGAGGTAGATCATGGTCATGTGCGTCACTGTTTCTGATAAGGTGGGACAGTATGTCAGGTGTTCACTGAAACAGGAAAATAATCTGGTTTATTTATGGACTTGAGAGGCATTAAAGTCTTCTTTGCTTCACTAGCAATTGAATTATTTCTGTCCTGATTACAACGACACCAATGTTTCAGTATATTATCTGGCACCTGAAAAAGACTTTTGACAGTATCAGCGTCCTACTGGTAAATCTTTAATAACATTTATAATATCACCTGTCATCAGATAGAGTTTCAATGGTAATTTATCTTTACTCCTCCCCTTTGCTCTTTGCTAGAAATCAGCAGAAATGAGACACACAGTTACTAAGGGAGACCTATAGTGCCCCAAAGATACATTCTTGATAGACTAAATTATCCTCAACTTGAAAATAAAATTAAACTTCAAATTGAATTTTAGACCGTAGTGATAAAATTTTAAAGAGGAAATTGATAGTTGAAAATCTCCTTTTATTTTTAATGAAGTTTCACAGACTAGTCATCTTATTGTTCCAACATTTGCAATGCTGATTTGACATCTCCAGTACTTGTTTTAGTGTTAAATTTTCTTTATGAAAAGAAAAGATGTCATTCTTCACTTATATGCCTTATAGCAAAACCAAAACCAAGTGAGGAAGACATTTGTTTTCAGTAATAGAAAACAGTACATAATCTCAAAATCTTTTTGTGAGGGATCACTCCACACAGTCACCAACATGAAATTGTGCTAATTTTTGCTTTGGATAAAGCACCATTCAAGTAATATTAAGTGAGAACAAGATTTTGAGTGAGAATGTGATTAATTTTGTGAACAAAAGGTACAGAAATCACCTTCTGTCTTTGTCTTCAGTCAGTTCTCATGCACCCTAGGGTTTGGGTTGCTGGACTTTTTGAACCACAGAATCATCAAGGCTGGGAGAGACCTTCAAGATCAACTAGTCCATTTGTCCATTTGTCACCTTAGCGCCTCTCAAATCACCCACCCCTAAACCACATCCCCAAGTGCCACATCCAGGTACCTCTTAAACATTTCAACCTCTGTTTAAGTGACTGCCACCTCCAGGGCAACTTATTTGAATGCCTAAACGCTCTTTTGGTAATTTTTTTTCTAATATCTAATCTGAACTTCCCCTGGTGCAATTTAAGGACATTTAATCTCATCTTTTCACTTGAGATATGGTAGAAGAGAGCAACCCCCACCTAACTACAACTTCCTTTCAGTAATTTCTCCTTTCCCCTGAGAGCGACAAGGTTCCCCTTTAGCCTCCTTTTCTCCAGACTAAACGATCACAGCCCTGCCTCAGCCAATCCTCATAAGATATATTTTCTAGACCATTCAACCCCTTTGCCACCCTTCATAGGACATGCTAAATTTGAAATAACATCAAGATTGAGGCCTGAAGGAAAGTGTTATTCAGGAAAAATTAGTATATTCAATAAAATCTGTAAAATTATGAAATTCTAAGGCCCAGATTTTTGACACTAAAACAATTTTGATTTCTCCCTCAGCCCTGAAATGTTGCAGTATATGCTATATATTTAGACCTCTGTTGAGCTGAATTAATGGCTGTTATAAAACACTAAAATTGTCTTGGACATCTCTTTGAATAACAAAATCTGAAAAATAAAATCTATTTTTACAAAGGGATCCCTCCGGATTTTAAATAAAAAATAGTGTCTTTATTCCGTTTTGTTGACAGAGATTATCAAGATGCCATTGACATGACATATTCTTTAGAGTAAAAGTCTTTTCCAAAAAGTCAAGTCTACAAGGGTGGTAAACAGCTATTCCATATTCAAATCCACTTATCTGCGTTATGACTTTCTTCAAACCTCAGGAATTCCTTGTATAGAAATTGCCTCATCAATAAAATTTTGCATCTCAGAATGGCATCTTAACGTTTCTGACCATGGCAGTTGCCCTGTGTAGATGTAGTTTCAATACATCGATCTTTGATGCAGAACTCTTAGTTTCAGTAAAATATAGTATGTATTTATAATGGATAAATCTTAGGTTTGGGTTCCTCTTGTTAAAAAGGTGACTGTTATCTCTGAGTCATTTAAATTTAAAGCTAATTCTGGTTATGTGGGCAATTTCACATTGTAATGGAAAACACTTCTCAAGGGGAAATTAGAAAAGCATTAGCCTCTCTATATATGACAATTTGTTTCTGATAAGCATCCAAAATGTTTGGTTTTTTAAATTGCGTTTTGGCATTAACTACATTTCTAGATGTAAATGGGAGTTTACAAATTTTAAAAAAGATTCAGTATAGGGAGTCATTCAGGAAAGTTTTGTTCTGTAATGCCATATTTACTTCAAGACTAGGACTGTATTCTAGAGTATAGAGGAAAGCCTATAACTAAAAGAACAATTGTTAGTTCTACTATATATCTAGTTTATGATGCTATTCTTAGGCAAAAAATAAAATAAAAATGAATTTTTTTGTCAGGAATTGTCTTGCTGAAATGGTGTATATAAACCAGAAAATTGGTTTAGAATTTCCTCCTGGAAAAGTACTAACTTGGATACCTCTCAATACCTCTAGTCCAGGTCAGCTTATATATATTTCAAGAAATCCTTTGAAGTTTTTCACTTTCTGTATCAGTCTAAACAGCAGGTGAAAAATACACAGAAGAGAAATACTTTTGCTGTCTCTGTCTTTTTTATTAAACACCAGAGACAAATGGATTTTCCAAGAAAAAAACAAAATATGTAATGAGTAATACATTTACTAAATGCTGTTATACATTTACCAAATACAGAACTTCTCTTCTGGAGGCTGACAATTCTCTACTGCTATGATATAATATTTTCGTTTGAGGGGTTTATTGCTTTGTAAGTACTGTATCTGTGCTAGACTGACTTCTCTGAGGTGAGATGATCAGCAAAGGTGTCAGTTTGTCCACTTTCATATGCAGAGAGATATGTGGGAAAGTTCCTGGGGAAGGGCCCATATCACGCCTCCTCCCTTCATGGTGGAGGCAGAGTTACCCACTCAGCATCATCCATGCAAGGCCATTTTTTGGTCATTTTTTATTTATTTTGCTCACTGCGTCCAGTGGGCTGGTGGAAAGAAATTGTTGTTTCCATTTCCTATCAGTGGTAAATAGAAAAGCAGCTTTTAGGAGAATCCAGGTCCTCTGATCTGAAGATCTATGCCTCTTGGTAGCACCTTTCTCTTTAGTGCAGTCCAAAGTTCACTCTGCCACATTCCCACTTCATCCTACTTCAGATGTTTGGGCTTCATGTCCTATTTTTCCCTGTGGTAGATAAAGCAGAACGTGGCATGATAAAGCTACCTGATGTTCTCTGGGACACCACAGGTGCCATGTGGTGTTCTCTGGGACACCACAGGGGGTGATAGGGGACTGGCAGCTGGGCACAGAGCTTGTTGGAGGCCCTTGCATTTCAGCAGTGGCAGCTGGAGTCCAGGTAGGACATTCCCTGGGCCCTTTGTGGACTAAGGATGACCTACTTGTCAATCAAGAATTTTCTCAAATAAAGGTGGTTTTACTCAATTAGTCAAGGCTATGCTGCAGTATCCACCTTGCGATTAGCACAAGATACTTTGCTATTTTGTGATTCTTCATGATCCTAACCATTCCAGCCGTTTCCCCAAAGATGGTCTAAATGTGATTGATCAATACACACTATATTAAGAAAAAATTGTAATGAGTTTGGAATGAAAATTATATTTCCTCTGGTGCAAACCCAAGAACAGTCTTAAAAAATCTCTTAGAGCTAGGGCACTACAAATTATGTTCCTTCACAGGAGACTTGGCATAGTGTGTATAGATCTAGTGTGTATAGATCTCTCTCTGTTTTTGTTTTGCCTTTGGTGGAATGGTCTCAGCCTCCTAAGCCAGCTTTTCCTTAGCAACAAAAATCCTTTCTGGGGCCAGCAAGTGTTACATGAGTGTGACATGGTAGCTCTTTATCAGGGCCCAGCCATACTAGAGCTGAAACACTGTTAGGTTCCTTTTTATCAAACATGGGATAAGATCATTCCAATACTACTCGTTCCTTATCAAGTGGTAAGGAAATTTTTATTATTGATGAACCAAAATATAAATGACAGGTTTTCAGATTAGATCAGTGTGTAACTGAGTACAGAACAGAGAATGCTGGCTGAAATCTTTAGGCTTGTATTCTGAAGAAGAAATCATATTATACTTCCATTGCTGTTTCCAGTAGGTTTGGCATTTCTCATATGTGATATATCAATTTTGAAAGAGAAGAGATATAACTAATTGTCGCCAAGGCTCTCAAAGCTAGGAGGTTTAAGTGTTTTGATGAACATCTGGTTGTAGTGCATTTCCTTTCTGTAACTTCAAAAAATAACATTTATCATTTTAGAAGAAATAAAATGATGCTCATCTTAGATGAAAGTAAGAGGTGAAAGTTCCACTTGCACATGGTATGAAATTTTAAGTAATGAATAAAATAAATAATGTGTTGGATTATTCAGATTTTAATATATTCTCTTTTCCGTTCCAAACGCAATACATCTTATATTTGCATCCTGTAATCAGCCTCAGGGTATTGAGTTGGCAAAGAAATTTCTCTTTTAGCCTGTAGCCATGTGCTTTCTTGTTTTCTTTCATCCAACTCTTTTATTTATCCCCTTTTGCTCCTGTCTTTTATTTTCTTCTGCATACTCACACTTTCTGATCCCCTGCCTTGTATTTCATCTTCTCAGCTCTTATCCCAGCAGATTTCTTTTCAAAATACATGCATAGCTCTGAGAAAATGGCTTGGAAAGGAGGATCCCTGGGGAGAAGGCCTCAGGAAATGAAATAGCTCAGCTTAAACATAACAATGAGTTGATCACAGGACTGGGATGAATGCAGTTAAGTGTGCTGAGTTTGTATTGCTTGGTTCTTGAACAGGGCGAAATGATCATACTTAAAACATGCCTAAAAGTAATTTTTTTTTTTTGTAATTCAGCCATATCAGAAAGATAATGGAACTTTAGGTTAGTAAGTTTTTTATTTCACTCAGTAATACAGATTTATTTACTGGTTGTTTGTGCTAAATTTCAACCAAATTTTCAACCCCTAAAATAACTCATCCTAAGGTATTTAAGCAGCATATATTAACAGAAAGGTTATGGATGACAGCTGGGTTGGCTGCTGATAGCTGAAGAAAAACAAGTTTTAATAGGTGGAAAGATTATTACTGAAGGGCTTATATCAGTGAGGTGGCAAAATCAAACAGAGACCGTGCCTTTAGCTCTTGGCATGGCTATGAAATCTGCATGCACAAGCTCATAGCTTTTTTTCACTGCACTTTTTTACTCCCTCTGCGTATGAAAGACAAATGGTATTTTGCTTCCCTGGAATCACACCAAATAATTTCCAGGTGTTGTATTTCTCCATTTAGTCACTTTTTGATTTAAGATACAGTCTAAATGAAGCACGATTTTATGCAAATTCTGCTGATTCATATGCACTAATTCTTAGAAATTGTTAAGATTTAACAAAACATTCTTTACTTACCAATCATCTCTAATATATTATTTCAAAGCATAATTTATTTTCCAGAATCTAATGTATAAAAACAATTTTTTTGCATTATACACTGTTTTATGCTAGTGTAGATAACTGAGTTTTAAACCTATAGAGCCACCAATAACCAGATTCTGTAGTACAACTTCAGAGACTTGGATGACACAAGTTTTTGAGCCTTTAGCCAACACTTTATGGAACAGGCTATAAGCTCGGAAGGAATTTAACTTTTAGTGGCTTCATATTACAGTCTATCTGGACAGTGTGGAAACAAGAGCTATTTCCATTAGCATAATAATGAAATATTTTTCTAAAGATAGTGAATGAAATCAACAAACTAATTAGATTTTATGCATAATACCTTATGTTCAACATTAGTCAAAAGATATAGCAAAATCTTCTATTTAATGCAGCCAATATTCTTGTTTATATTGGACAAGGAAAAGGAGCAAGAAGATAGCATAAACCACTGTGAGAGAAGTGCTTTCCAGAATGAAATCGTGTGCATCTCACCTTTCCACTTCCATTATACAGAATAGAAAAGGAAAAGAGTAATTTTCAACATAGCATGGCATTCGTTACTTAATTCAGCAGTCATGTATACAGTTACAGAGACAGAACAGTCACATACATCAGCCATGACAGACACACTTGTAGGGAAAAAGTGCAATATTTTGTACCTAACCTTACAAACACACATGTTAGCTTGTTCATGGCCCTTGTTCAAAAGATAATGAAAAAAACCTGAAATCTAGAGACTTTTGTTTCCAATGCTCCAATAGTGTATTTTGTGTCCTCTGGCATATTTGCTGGACCTCAGTTGCCCTGAGATGCTGAGGCTAGTGAGGCCAATGGCACTGGTTTAACAAAATTTCATTTTTAGCCACTTTTGTTTAGACTGCCAGAGCTGGTCCAATAGTAAGAACATGTAGCTAGAGAAAATTAATATTCTTTCATCTTTATATAAACCAGTAAAAGCAGTATTAAACCTTTTCCTAAGAGCTACTACACAGTTCTTCTGTATTCATGGAAGCTAGGTTGATTAATTCTGTCCTGTAACATCTCAAATACGTCTCTGGAATTACTGAAGAGCATATCTTATTCCTTTCTATAAAATATGTATAAGTATTTCTAGCATAATTTCTTCTTTTCTACTTTTATATTCCTTTTCTTACCTGTATCCTTCTTCCTCTCTATGTATCTACTATTTTAATAGCTCCTTCTCTGTTCCTCATGTGCTATCATAACTCAATTACAGATGTAGATTTTCCTTCCTGCTTGCAAAATCATTACATAATTTATTATTCAAATAAAGGACTTTTAGACAAATTCTATATTTTCAGATAAAGTCTATTTTTAACATAATAAAATTAATGAAAATAATGTATAAGAGTTCACTTTATTCTATGAAGAATGAAAAATAATTGTTTTATTTATTTAAGGAAACAAGGAGAGATTGAAAAGGAAGCATTCTTTTAACAATATCTCTTATTACACAACAGTAGTAAGAAAAGGTAATTGAAATTTACTCACTCATATAGAGACTAAATGACTATTTTCATCATATGTCTTTTGCACAGTGTTTAAAGTATAAGTGGAAATAGTTTTTGACAAATTGCAAGTAACTCAGCAAATATATTAATAGTAATTTATGTGAATTGCATATAATATAATTTATGCCTAGACTGCTGAAATTTTATCAGATCATCACTCTCTGAAAGTACAGAATCAGATATTGACCTCCCCATGTTAAAAAATTTAAATACAGCTTATCTGGCATTTCCCTTCCTCATTATAAAATAAGCAGCTGCATTAACTGCATACCAAAGATTCATAATATATTGCTCTTCTACTTTATTCAGCTCTTGAGTAGAAATGATTCCAAAACACAGCCTCAGATGTAAACAGTCTCACACTGTTCCTAATTCTGTTGTGTAAACAGACTTCTACCAGCATAAACAGATGAGAACCAGCACCAAATACTCTCATCTTGTGGAGGATTGAATGCTGTGAATTTCAATCTAAAATTCAATCTGCCATATCTTCGGTGTGCTCCTTGATGTAGGTAAATTGACTGAATTATGTAAGTATTCTTCTGTTTGTGTGTGCACTTCATAGGAAGTCTAAGACTTCCATAGCAGAGTCAATATGTGCACAAATTTTCTGTCACAGCTACAGAAAATATGCTTTATGTATGTAATGTTCTATTTAATCCAATATCTAAAAGATGACAGAAAATTTTGAAAGCTTCCTAATACAAATCAATCCAAATATTTATCTGGAAGAAAATCTTCATGATTTTTAAACTTTTTCTTGCCAAATTGATTCTGTCCCATTGCATTTCCCTTTGAGCACTATAACACTATGTTACAATGATAATTTATTAAGTTTGGAATTTCATGTTACTAACACTGTGGGAAATAGGGAATAATCATTCCTATTCATTTTATCCATGTCTTTTTGTGATTCCACAGACCTCTATCATATGCACTCTTCTACTTATTTTATTATTTATTTATCATTTTATATTTCCAAAATTGAAGAGAACCAAAGTTTCGGTTCCTTCTTGCCAATCCACAGTGCTGATAATCTTCATTGCCCCACAGAGACTGTAACTGGTGATTTTTCCCACACCTCAGGTGACCAGTACCACCTTTACAGCCTGTGGGAAAGCCAGCACATTGCTCTGCAGCTTCTCTGAAGCTGTGGCCTTGGTAACAGAATTCCCTGTCACTGTGGATTGCTTACTGGATAGGTTTGTATTTGCTGTCATGGATTTTTGGCACCAGAATGTGAAAGATGGTGTTTTGGGTCACAGAAAGGAAAGAATAGTAGAGGAACTCTTTCACCATTGAAATTGCTTCCACCTTTTTTTTTTCTTCTCTTTCTTTTACCTGCAGGTAACGCTGTTATATAGCTTGTTACTACAGCTTGTACAATATACTGATTTTTTCCTGGTTACTCTATCTGGTCTTCAGAAACCAAAAATATTTAAATGAGTAAAAAACTTGTTTTCTCTCCTGCTTTTTTGTTGGTTTTCTGCTTGGCTTTTTGTTTTTTGGTAGATTTTTTAATGCGGTTATTTTAATGGAAATGTTTCGAAAAATAGAGTGCAATGATATCTGTCATCTATTCTCCCAGAGGTATGAGAAGTGCCCCTTTAATTCAGGTCAGTGCAGATTTATGTTGGATTGATGAGAAGAAATTTTTAATTAATGTGTGCAGATTCCACCAGGGATATGTATTTTGAGGACACAAAATGTAATTTTCAAAGAGGGATGACTGCAATCTCAAAAATCTTTTCATTGACTTCTGCAATCTTCCATCATTTCTACTTCCGCCCCTCCAGAGCAGCAGCTGAACTAACAAAATATACCCCTAACTTCTGGGGTGAAAATTTGTTGATTTCACTTTGAAATACAATGGCATTACAAAACTAAGCCAAGTTAACACCCACAAGGTATAGCAAGACTACGACTCTTGAACACAAAAAATGTGTTACAACTCCAAGTCAAGCTCCAAACATGAATTTTCAATACTTTTTGGTCAAAAGTTAGCCCTTCTACAACATCTGTACTGACTAGAGTAGTGCAATACTTTGTAGGAATAAAATTACATACTATATGAATCAGGATTATCTCACTGTGGATCAAAATCCTGATTCAATATGGCAGATTGCATGGAAATATCTCTCACATGCAACATGTGCTGCTAATCTTTAAAACAATTTCTATCAACTTCATCACTTAAAAAAAAGAACTAGCATTCAGCTTGGATGAACAAGCAGAGATTTTTCTAAATGGAATTCAATACTCTTCCTGTAATATGAAAGTCTGATGCAGTTGAAGTTCAATAATCAGTTGATTGTAGCTGAAATTTGAACTATAGACAAAAACATGTCATGGGCACATATTTAATTTATACCTGGTGGGACGACAGATATTTATCAGTATTTTCTATCAAATCACAGTCTTTCTTACAAGATCTGGATTGAATAGTGGGATTGAAAAATCAATGATTTTGTAATAGATTTATTGAATGTATTACTTTATTGAATTCAAATGGCTTGAATTGGTGTTATGACCTGCCCTTATTTGCATTATTAACCTTTTTTTAAGCCATAATATTTTATCTGCCTTAAACTTTCAGCATCATATGTTGGGTTTTTTTCACAGTTGGAGTGCAAGATTTCATCTGATTGATAAATTAATGAAACAGTATTTTCATAAAAGATTGGACTTCATTGTTGAAAATTACCCTTGAAAAATTGTTACATAAAATCATTCAAAAAGTTAAACTTTTTCAATTGAACTGCCACGGCATCAGTTAAAGGGACCATTTCAGTCCTTCACTGTTGTAACAAATGTTTATTGTCCTCTTTGCAGGATAATTCTATGAAAATGAAACAAGTTTCCTTGAACAAAAAATTTAACTTTTTGGAGACAAGATCCTGGTGCTTTTTGACTTACTACTTATAGACTTTGTATCTTCGAATAAAAATGTTTTGGATTTTATGATTTAGAGGCCATTACAAAATGCATTACCTCTAAAATTTCTACATCATAATGTGTATATTAAACTATTATATGTTTTCCTGTATTAAGTTGCCTTAGCCCTAGCTTTTAATTTTTGTATGTTACACCTCTGTCTTATAGCAGAATTTTCATGAACTTGGTATAAAGTTCTGCATCACTATCCACCTACCACAGAAATCAACTATGATTGCTATTTTTGATGAAGTTTTTTGTGCAGTTGACCACAACTTATAGAAAGTGGTTTAAATTTTTTCAAGATCATGTCTGCAATTATGAAAGCTTATGTTTCTATGATACCTTTTGACAGAACCTATATTCTGAGTCTGTGATTTTTCCAATCACTTTGAAATATAGGGATCACTTTCTGCCATCAAACCAAGTTATTGAACTAACAGACTGTCATCCTTTGTGCTTAACAATCTTTTCTTCAGCCCATTTAGGTTAGTCGCATCACATAGAAGTCCTTGTCTGGGAAGTGAGAGCTTCTTATGTTATTGTTTGCATTAGGACCCTTCTGTTTGTTCTTTCTTCTATGAATATTGAAAATATCTTTCCCTCCAACATTTTCTGTGTTATTTTGAAGAACAAGAGCAGCTCATGATGAGAGTAGCAAGATCTATATCATTCAAACTTGTTTCCAGACCCTTTTTATAAAAACAAGACAGGATATGCTAATGGATCTCCAGACAGCCTCACATAGCTGGGAGCACAAAGCTGCCATAGAAGAAAGGCAGTCTGGTAGACAAATTTCATCTAAGAAGGTTAGTGCTCCTCTTGCCTGTGCTTAAAGTACTTGCAACCTTGAAATTCGCAGTTCTTCATTCTCTTCCCACAGGTAGTTATGCAGCTGTGAGCACTTTTGGCAAAGTATGTGAGCTTTTTGTTCTGGTTCAAGGACCTTAAATTTAAGGTAGTGACAGCCCATGGTCAGTAAGGGTTCCCTGGAAGAAGATTCAAAGTAAAAAGAAAACACAAGGTTTCCAAGGCTGTACAGGCTGAAGCAGTCAAAAGGTAGTAAAGTAGTTTCAGGTCAGCCCTTTTCTAGTTATCATGTATTGGGCTTCTATGGATGACATAATGAGGTGCGTTACCTGAGGAGAAAACAAAAGTTAATTTTGAATCCTCCCCTTACACTGTTGGGTACTGGGTTGTTCTTAATGCTTTGTTTCTTCATGGCTAAACTATTACAAAAAAAATTGTCTGGCACCAGATAGGTTTTATGATCAAAGACTTACCTCAGCATTTACCTCCTGGTTGTTCACCCTCTTCCAGGATGTTTCAGCAGATTTCAGTGAAATGCTCCTGATTTTGAGTCTGTTCCCTCTCTCCCTAATCATGATCCAAAAATCTCTGTATGGTTTAAAGAACAAATGTCAATCTTCTGCCTCATAGCTGGAGATCTATATTCTGTATATTAATGGCAAACAGAAAAGCTGCTGACTGGAGGACTCAGTTTCAAGTATTTCTGTGAAGGCAAATAAACTAAATCTGCAGTGTATAATTTAGTCATTATACTCACCCACTCCAGAATATAAAATGCTGTTCTCATTAATGTATCACCCATGGATTTTCTTATGTATTCTCTAGGCTACTACCTGCTAGGGTAAAATATACTGTGTCAGCTCTGATAGGCTGAGTGAGATAAAACTGATGCAGATCCATGCTCCAGGTGCCGTCAGCGGTGAAATTGAGCATGTATTCCCAGTAGGTACATGCACACAGAGGGCGCACATGCTCACACACACACACAAACACACACACACACAATTATCCATGGCCATCCATACAGGTTGATAGAGACAGACAAGACACACAAAGCACCCACATGCACGGAGCCAGAACTGAGGGCCTCAACCTGCCCCCTATCTGTCTAAACAAGGTTATTAGTACATGTACAACATGCATCATTCCAGCAGGCAGGCTCAGACACTTGATCTGCTCAACAGTGGCCCAGGATCCCAGACTCCCCATTTGCTCTCAAATGGAGTCATACAAGACTCAAGGCCATAACCTGACTTCAGTTGCTGTTACAGACTCCCCAGACTCATGGTCACACTCGCATACACAATGCCCAAACTGTCTGGGACTGCCCTGATCTTCAGTAGTTAATTCCCCCACAGTCTCACCCATACAGACACATACTCTCATCCTCCTTGGCTCCTCAGCCACTTTATCCACCACTTCCCAGGAAGGCTGGCTTGATCTTCACTGGTAAGATTCTTGTGTGATCCAGTTGCTGGCAGCCATGCCTCTGAGCCTTGGTCCCAGTCCTGTGGCTGGCACTGAGTTTCACTGGGCTCTCCCCAGTCACCACCACCCAGACACATGAATCCCATGGTCTGACACACTGGCTGGCACCCAGACCCCTGTACAGATGGACAATAGAGTAGGATTTCCAGAAGAGTACTCTGGGTGACTAAGAAATGTTTTAAAATTGGATTTAGGCATCATGATCCTTAAGGTTTTTAATGCAGAATAACTTATCAGAAGTATAATTTTATTCAGTGCCAAGTGTGAGTCTTTAACGTTTTCTTTGGGACACTCATTCTCCTTAAGTGACTGTACCTGCAATATATGTACTTCACCTAATTTCTTGAGTTTATTTTCTTCAGCTTTGGTATATATTTCCATTTTATAAACTTTCAGGTATTTTAATTTCTTTTTTGAGTTTACATTTTTTTTTTTTTGTAAATCCAGCTGGTAAAGATACCCTTATAAATCTGTCTCTAGCTGTATAAATCACTTCAGATGACATAATTCTGTCTAAATCACCAAAATATCTCAAAAAATTTTATCAGAGGTTTTCTGAACAGACTTAACAAATCAGTATATGATAGAATACTAGATGATTCTTACATAGTAAAACAGGTTTGTATTCCATTTAGTCACTTGAATACTTCGGCTCCTTATTTGAACCTATTAACACCACAATGATTACAAATTGGGATGCTATTCTAGAAGTGCCTTTTATTGATGAAAAAAGTTGAGGTAGCAACATAAAACCTAAACATGTTTTGGTTTATTTTTCTTTAAAAATAATGTGAGTATCCCCTCTGGGAGCTGCAAACAAGCATTGATGTGATACTGTACCACTATATTTGCAGAGCAAGTTATTCTATCTGGAAGCCAATTGCTCTGAGTGCTTATTTTCAGAGCTTTACAAAGGAACAAGAAGGAAAAAAAGGTAAGACTTTGCTATACAATCATGAAGGAAAAATAGCTTTTTTAATTGTAGAAACATTCTGGATAACACCAAAAATGTGAATGCTTGAGCGTCATGCTAGAGGTTCTAATTTGTGGCATTGAATTTTTGGCTGTGAGGTTTCAGTGAAAGAACTCTAAGGACTTGATTTGAAAGCTGGCTTTTCTCTTTAACTTTAATCTGTACACACTGAAAGAACTTCTTTCAGATTTGTAGCAGACATCCTGGGACTGATGTCACCACCCATTATTATAGAGGAGAACCTTTTAACTGAAGGTTCCCAGAGCTTCAACCAGCTTTCTGTGATATGACTGTTCTATTGACATGTAATGTCCCTTGGGACTGACATAATCTGATAACTTTCACATCATATGCTTTTGGGGGGAAAAAAGAATTTAGCTATCTCTGCTTCTTCATTAAAATTGTTACTATCTACATTCACAGTGCTAGATGTAGCCAACCCTTTTGTGACTAAATATAACTGTATAAAAAGTAGATATAATAAAGGATCAGCATAATATTACACACAGGTTAAAGACATACTGTTAGAAAATGTTGAACGCAGATAGGTTAAAAACAGTTTAAACATATAAACATGTAAACATTCTTCTCTGAATATGGCATCCAGTTGTGCGGTTCTGGCCTTTTTCCTGTTGATAGTTCCGGGCATGTCACTTCACGAGCAGACATAGATCAGAGCTTACATTCCACCTGGTCTATAATTCTTTCTACCTTGGTGGCAAGAACCAGATTTTCTGAGGAGATGTTAAAGCAGGTTACGCACAGTTTCTTTTTATTTCCAGACAGCGAGTAGTTGGTGATTACTCTCAAACAGAAGAATCTATTGCTTGGTCATCCCAATATCTGGCTTTTCCACAGTTTTGAGAAGCCTTGACGGCTCTGGAGAGCTGACTGGTCTGTCCTAAAAGATGAAGTTGGGTCTTGGCTAGTAATGAGACATTCACAAATGAAGGCAGCCTAAAGCACAGTCACTACTGGAACACATGACTGTAAGCCAAGTTTGACAAAACCAAAAATAAAATTAAAGAAACATAAATTTGCCACTTATAATTTGTGAGAAATTATAATTAGAATAGCTAAAGGCATTATAGGTAAGTTCAAAATTATGAGTCTCTGTAACACTGTTCCTTATATCTCAAGTTTTGCAATTCAGAAGGGAAGTAGAAAATATTTGTGTCGTTCTTTGTGGATGAGATAAAACATCAAGAGAAATTCTGGAGAGTACCTAAAACTGCTAACCCCTAAAGACCAAAGGGAAATAAATATACAGCTCTGTATTTTTGCTTTATTTGACCTGCTGTTAAAAACAGTATATTTGCAGAAACGCATACAGTAAGATGAAATATCTAACTGTCTTTTGAAAAGTTTTGTGTCCATCTCACTAACATATTCTGGAGTAAAGACTTGAAACAAAAAGATGATTGTTATTTGTGGGTTTTTTTTTTTATTATCGTAGAATTATCTTGTCAAGTAGTTATTTCAATAGTAGCCAGCAGGAGAAAAATGTGTATTTTGATACAGCATAATGTTCCAGATCCAGTGTGGTTAAAGCTGATCAAGTTGAAGAGAAAGAATCTTGTATCAGTTATAAGATTCTTGATTTTATATTTAAATTTTCTGTACAGACTCAGGTACAGTATAATTTCCTGTGTTCATAGTAATAGATCATGACAAATTTCCTGTATATGGGATGATCTAATCTAATTGTTTACTTCTGTTCTTGAACCAACAGTTAAGGCACTTTTGGAGCATTTTTAATGTCCATAGCATGCTGTGCATTGCACTGACAGCAAAGCAATGAGTCAGCATTGAACAATGAAATACTCAAGTGCTTAATGTTGCAAAATGCCTATAAATAAATAAATACATAATGTGTAAATAAAGTAAATAAGAATAACTGAGTTACAGTGCCAAGCAAAAGGCTTAAACAACAGCTAGGCTAGAATCCAAATCATGGCAATCTTGTATTCCAATATTATATCCACACAGAGTTTAGTGTATATGCTAATATATATATACATACATACATACCAAAAGCTCTCTCTCATCATCTTCCATTAGATGTAATGGTATTTCAGTGCATGTTTAAACTGACACACAAATATTGTTTTCATTATTAATTGATAAAGAAATTTCAAAAACTGAAGTTAAAAAACCTTTCTGTAGAGCTAAGCATAATTTTATTATATTGAGTTTCTGCAGATAAATATGCAGGTTACAAAATTTTAGTGGTTTTTTTTATTCTAACATACCAGTATAGAATGTGCAGTGTAATAACCATTTTGGTGGTGCTTTGAGAGTTCAGCATGACCTTATGGGTCACTGAATTCATTTCACTAACTCATCACAAACTACAATGACAGCAAAGTCACCTACTGCGCCACCTTCATCTAAAGTAAATAGCATGGAGAATTTAAACAAGTGTTTCTGCTCCCTTCAGTGCTTTAGAAAATCAAGTTGTTGTTGGATGTTTTGTGAGTTTTGAGAGTATCTTTACAATTCAACATTTGTATTAATTTAGACCATTATTGTAAATGATGTCAACTTTATTTGTAACTAAGAAGACAATATATTTACATGGTTACCTAAAATTAGATGTTCATAAGACAACATTTCTTCATGTTTCACCAATTTAGGGATTTCAGCAAAATGTTCATTGACAAATAAGTGTGAATACAGACAAAGTAAATAGCAGAAAAATAAAGGTGTCTCTTTTTCTTCAGAAAGACTCCTCTTTTTTTTCCCACATGCTTTCAAAAATTTTTCTTCAGATTGTATTTTCTTTTGAACTCCATGAAAGCTTTCATTTACAGGAAATAAAAATAAGAGTAATGTGATCGGCTATAATGAGTCACAGCATGTCGATACATGCAGCTACATCTTTTCAAATCATTCTAGCTACTACTCTCTAATCCTTTACATGTAAAGGCAGAGGTTCAGTTTGAAGGGGTAGATCATATAGCTCCTCTCAGTAAACACAAATGCTCATTTCAAACCAATAGCTGGCCCAGTGTATCTTTGTCTTTAACTTCGCTTTGTGAATATTGGATGAAGACAGTAAAAATTTTCAGAATGTACTGCTGATTTAGGACGCTTCGTCTTTTGGATGCCCTAGATATGATTTTCCAAAGGATTGTAGCTTTAGGCTTTTGCGGATCTACCTTAAATTCCTTATATTCAGAATTTCAAAGAATTTACCCCAAAACTAAGACTTTCAATTCTTTCTTTTCCAATGTGTTCATTTGCACTTTACAGACACAGACTGCTGGAAGGGATGCTGTCTTATCAGACAGGCACGACATTTTTCTTCTTATTCATCAATGCTGCATTTTCTTTAGGTAGGAAAAGATAACAGCAATGAGCACTAATTTTTTGTGTGCCTCTGGGGCTGCATTGGACTGCTGAAAACAAGAGATAAGATCACTGGCTTCACTAAGCAACTCCATTTACTTTAGATATATGTGTAAGATACTCAGGAGAGAGGAAACTATTTACATTCTGGCATCTTAATGCATTTCCATCTTTTTTTCACCTTCTTTCTCCTTGCTTCTGTAATGATTTCTTTTCCTCCTATTAAAACCTGCAGGATATAGAACAACTTCAGTGGCATAACTAATTCATGTTTATACAGTAATGCAGGGGCTACAGCATTGCCTTTGAGGTGAGTGGACTTTTTGTCTGTACATTGAAACACCACATCAGAGGGGAATTTACCTCATGTATTTTGCCTGGCAACAGTCTCTAATTAATGCCCCCCTTCACCTCTCACCCCCAACCAAAAACTCTCTCAAATATACATCTTCTCTATGCATGAATGCTTTCACAGGGCTTTTGGTTTCACTAAACTCTATTGAGAAGTTAGTTATCACAAAATCATTTAATAGCCCTTTTATGTGCTATTCTTTCCACCTGCTAATTTATGGTTCCTTCTCATGCTTGTCTGCATTCTTGTAACTATCCTTTGGAGACAGCTTCTTGCCTTGAATGAAGAGACTTTGTTTTGCTCTTTTCTCTCTCTTTCTCTGTATGTGTGTGGGAAGTGAGCCCCTCACTTGAGAGGATTCATGTACTTTTATCAAGGACATCTGACATAAACTGAAAATATAACTTACCAGTTGTACTTTTTCTTTGCACATTTACCAACCATCTTAGTCAGCAGTTAGTTAGTAGTTTGTAAGTACTTGGTGTTCAGAATGTGCCCTTTTCTATGCTAGAACAAGTTTAGAACAAACACCTAATTTATAATTATATTGTATCACAACATTGCCCTGGCTTTGTGCCCAGTTACATGAGAATGTTTAACCCTTTTATTCCAATTGCATTATTCCTAAAATTTGGCAGACTTGGTTGTTTTTCACTTCTATACATATACTACACTATATGTATCTCAGTTTATGTTTTCTTTCATCCCTAAGCCTTTTTCCTTTTTCCAAATCCTGTAGCCACAAAAAGCATGCTGGTTGTCTACATTAATTTATGTTTTGAGGGAAATGATTCTTCAACTTTCTTCTGACAGTGTTGGGGTACTGGAAGACTGGTTCTTAATTTATTTGTCCACAGTAAAAGAAGGTGCTTGCTGGGGAACGTTGTAAGTAATTATTTGAGGCAGAGTCTACACTGAATTCATGTAATGAAAACACAAATAAAAAAGTAATATCCCTTTGGAGAATAACAAGTAGTAAAAGAATAATACTGTAGTGTTTGATGTTTTAATGATTAGATATGTCATGTAATAGTGAATAATATCAGAGTTCACCAGCTGCTTAATGTTTGTCTTGAAACCACTTATTCTTACTGTGATTAAAAAAAAATTATTTATTTGCTACTGAAGAGTGCTAGAATGCAAAATTCATCTAAGGAAAGCTTAACAAGTTTCTGTAGTAAAACAATCTACATTAACTATAGGGAGGTCTTGTGGCATTAAAAAATTTATAATTCTACTGTTATTTGACTTAATACATTCTTATAGAAAAATAATTTTGAAAATATGTGAACGCAAGAGGCATTTACAGTAATAAGGACATTCTATATCTTTCCTCAAATAATATAAGTGTTCAGATCTCAGTTTTTGTCCATAGACCAAAACCTACTTCTGAATAAAGGGATCTATATAGGCATTCTCCAAACTGTGAGGATATTAGGTCTTCAGCATATTTTATCAACTCAGTTTTTGCATTTCCTGTGTTTTACATTTTTCTTTACTTTGTGTTGGAACAAAAATGAAGATGAGAGAATGCAACAGCATTATCACTTTCTCTTGAACACCAAGAGAAGAAATGAATAGATGCTCAGCTTTCACTTGATGAGAAAGCAAAACTCTGACAGACCAGGTACTTAATTACCTAAACCAGGGCAAGTGGGCATGTGTAGAAATGCCAGTCCAGCTTCAAAGAGACTGGACAGTCAAAAAGTGGGACAAAGATGTAGCCTAAGCACCATTAAAACCTCAGGCAGGTAGAAACTTCTAGATAGCAGTTTTCAATGTTTGTCCCCAATCCTTTCCTTGACATTACTAATTTTTTATTAAGTGCTTCCAGTGACAAAAATGCTGTTGTATAAATTGGTCACACGTTCTGCACTTATTTCAATTTTGGTTTCTTTAGGAATACTTGAACATTTCACATTTGGAAAGATGGATGTGAGTAATATTCTTCTACTGAATATTGGTGATCTTGTGATCTTATTGTTCCTACAGGAAGTTTGAAATTGGGTTTGTTTCTAATTTTTTTTTATATCAGTATAATTCTATGAGATACATAAGAAATTATTAAACCTCTTAGATGTGCCCTAGACCTGCTGTCTTTTCAGATATATTGTACCCTGCTTGTATTTATAAGTTAAAGAACAGGTCATAGAATTAAGTGTTTTACCTTCTTGCATGTTGTTATAGACATTAATGATTTCAGTAAATTGCATGAAATATTCAAGTCAGCATACATCCCAACCCATCCAGCAAACACTGTGGCAAATCATCAAATCTTTTACCTCTACTCACTTTTACCATGTGTTCCTTTCATTTCACTGATTATGTTCTGGAGATATGAAGCACTTGTATATTGTTAACAACCTCTATACCCCATTAAAATAAGAGGCAGCGACAAAAATGTATTTTTCTTATAAAATTTTGCACAGGCTTATTGTGGTCTCTCTTCATATGATAGACATTCTACTTTTAAAAAACATTTACTTTCACAAATTGTAAATCATTACATTTCATAAAAGAAAAATAGAAAACCTCTAGCTATTGTAAAGCTTAGTGAAAGTTACATGAGGAATTTCTTGTTTTATTAGCCCTTACCTTTTAATAGAGTTTTCTTCTTTCAGTTTCATTTTTCTGGTTTGCTGATCTTTTTGCTTTTGGAGTTCTATTTCCTGTAACTCGATCAATTTAACAGTGTCTTTGCTCATATTCTGTGTGGTAAATAAGGTACTTACATTACATGCCTGCAGTGTTTCCACTGTCAGTACTTCAGATTTAGGACTGGATATTGATAGTGTACAGTGCTTTCACATCTGTTATTAAACAAAGGGTTCTATTCTTCCTCTATCTCTGCAATAGACCAAAAACATATCTGTCTTAATTCAAGCAGCTGCAAAACATTCTGTCATCTACTCTAACAAATGTTTAAGGACCTATGCTTTCTTTTCCATATTATTATTAGGTTTTATTTCATAGTATTCTTTCTGAAGATCCTAACTTTTTAATTTCTCTTGATAAAATTGAGAAAGACTGTAGTTTATTAATAAAAGTACTGGTCTCTTTATTCTCATGACCAGTGACATGAGTCACAAGGAAATGACATGAAGCTGTTGGGGGAGGTTTAGATTGGATATCAGGGAAATGTTCTTCACCCAGAGGGTGGTTGGGCACTGGAAGAGGCTGCCCAGGGCAGTGGTCACAGCACCAGCCTGATAGAGCTCAAGAAACATTTCAAGAATGTTCTCAGGCACAGGCCGTGACTCTTGGGTTGTCCCGTGCAGGGCTGGCCATTGGACTTGATAATCCTTGCTGATCCCTTCAAACTCAGAATATTCTGTGATTCTATGTGATTCAGACATTACAATTACAGTTTAAAAATCTCGCAGAACTGAACCACTAGTGGATTCTGCATGTCCCGGAAAATTTTACTATTGTCAAAATATAATTTAAATTTAAGAATTAGGAGAAAATAACAGAAGTCATTAAAAAAAGATATTTTTCTATGCTCATAGATTTTTCCTCTTCTGATTATGATACAGTTGAGGTCAAGAGGGTAAGGAATACTGCAGATAATAAATAGAAGAATTCTTTGCTACTCTTTTTTACAGGATGACATTATAATATGTTTAAAATCTTTATATTGTCCTGCAAAATGTCAGCTTTGCCTGAGAAATCTATATGGTTCCTTCTTTTACTGGCAAAAGCCTTCCAAAGCTGAGTTAACTCTCTCCTGGCCCAAGCCAGCAAAAAGGGGAACAGGATTTGTTATGTATGTTATTATCTAATCTTTCTTGTTTTCCAGGACCGGTAAGCTAATGAAGATATTATACATGTGAGCCATAATACTGTTCCTGCAGAATCTTGTGCTTGACCTCAGTGGTACCTTAGGATTCTAACACATGAGTAACATTGGGTTAAATATGAAATTTTAAAAGTATCCACAGAGTTTAAGAAGAATATCACCCATCTTATGTTTTGCTTTATTTTCTAGTTGCTGGTTTGGCGTTTTTTTTTTTGGTGGGTTTTACTTGCTTGAGTTTTTCCAATCCTATTTGGTATTTTCTCATAGCAGTAATAACAATGTTTGGAAAAGTTTGATCCACAGTACTTTGGCCTAGATTGTTCACAGATGTTTTTTCTGATAATTTTTTTCCTCCTATGAAATGAGTCTCAAGTAAAACAAAAACATTGCCACACTATACGTGGTGACAGCCCTATTAGCATATTGGAAGCAAGAGAAACGTCAAATTAAGTCTATGGTAAACCTGTATGTACTTTTCTCTCCTTCAAGCTAATAAAAATGTTAGTTAACTACTTTTAAAAATGGTATTTTGCTCACATTACATTTATTAAATCAAACACATCCCAGATGTTAAGGAAAACTGCCATTTTACAACAGGAGTTATTTTAAAGCAGCCCATATTTTTACAAGACTTGGGAAATTCAGCAAACTTTGTGGGAGAAAGAGGATATTCCAGATTAGAATCCTGAAATTAACATACTGATATCTCCAGTTTCATTAAAAAAAAAAAAAAACAACCCAGAACCGATCAAATAAATAAATGAAACCCCAAGATTATCAATAAGAAATGAAATCTTTCTAAGTGTTATCAAACATTGGAAAATAAAAAATTGCTCTAGTAAAGAGCACTGTGACACCTCATGCAGCCACATTAACTGTCCAGTTACAACTCTGACTTTGTACTGGTGAGAATCACAAAATGGGCCAGGTTGGAAGGGACCACAGTGGGCCACCTGGTCCAAATTCCTTGCTCAAACAGGATCACACTAGCACATGGCACAGGATTGCATCGAGGTGCTTCTTGGACATCGCTGGTGAGCAAGATTCCTCAAACTCTCGGGACAACCTGTTGCAGTGCTCAGTCACTCACACAGTAAAGTTCTTCCTCAGATTCAGGTGGAGCTTCCTGGGCATCAGTTTCACTCTGCTGTGTTTTGTTGGCCTGGCTCCCATCCTCTTGACACTTGCCCTTTTGATATTTAAATGAACTGATGAGGCCCCCTCTCAGTCACCTCTTCTGGATGATGAGCAGGCCCAGCCCTTGCAGCCTTTCCTTATAAGAGAGATTCTCCAGACCTTTGATCAACTTAGCAGCCCTCCACTGGATCTGCTCCAGAAGCTGTGTGTCCCTCTTGTGCTGTGGAGCCCAGAACTGAATGAGCACTAGTGTGTTTTTGGGATTCATCATGGAGGACATGCATAGGTATTCAAAGATTCATAATTTTTATACAGAGAAGGTGGTTTGTGGAAAAATATTCATCTCTAGATCTGTTAGTTATTTTGTTACTTGTTCTTTAAAATTTCACTATGTGTTTTGTCCTTGCAAACTATAAATGCACATTTTCCAAAACAAGAGCAAAGCTTAAGTACTCATAATTGTTTGAAGATTTTTGGAGAATTTTACAACCAGGAAGAAATCCCAAAAGTGTCATCAAACACTGGAAAACATTTTGAACTTTTGGACAGTTATCAAAAAGACATGATAAAATGCATTTGACCTTACCATTCCGTTTGCTAGTGAGTCTTTTGAATTCTTAGTGAAATTAATTTTTAATTTTAAATTTATGCATATAAGAATGGAACAGAGAACTGCATTTCCGCTTATGTTATCTAATCAGAATTTCTAGTTTCTATATCTTTATATCTGCAGATATATCAATTTAAATTAACGGTTATTGGAAGAGATTTTTCTTTATCATTATTTCTCATTTTATAAATAAATACAAACTACTGTGCCAGAGTACTAGCACTATCCATCCAACCAGATCCTCAGCTATTCCAAACCCATTTTTATTATAGCAAGGTGCAACACAAAGGACATAATCCATGTATTAAACATTTGTGCTAGCATAATACTGCAAGGTAAATTGTTATTGATTCATACAAAGGGTAAAGTTGAAAAGATTTACATTTAAATTAAAAAAGGGGATGCTGGAAATCAATAATAACAACCAAGGGATTTACCTTTGGAAATATCCTGGCATTAAAAAAATTATTCAGATTTACAGTTTTTACACTTTAGGTATACAGAGCAACCAAGGACGAAATTGATTTCTTTTTTCACATTCCTGTTTCTATTAAATTAACTCAGATAATACTTGACTGTTAAGTATAGTTATCTTAGAATATGTCATATATGCAATTTATGCTAAAGTGTATGATTACATGTCTTTATCTGTCTCTGAAGTTCACTTACGCTGAACAACGTCAGTGTTGTCACTAATGAAATCTATATCCCATATTTTTGTTGGTCGAAGTGTAATTTTATGTGAATTTGGTTAAAAAATGCTCCAGTGATTAGTCAATAGTTAACTAGGCAATGAAATTGAAAATGTGGCTATGCAGAATTCTACTTTAGAGAGTATCTACCTCACACTAGAATCTATCTACGTAGGCTCATTTTCCCACCTGATTTCTGTTCTGTATGTGAATTATTTTGTCTATGATTAAAATTTCTCTCATATCCCGTGGATATAGTACAAAGAACTGCAGTAAGACACACTAGAGGCTACAGTAGTGAGAAGGCACAGAAGGCTAGCAGAGAATCTGTGGTTACCTTCTGAAAATGAACAGAAAAACCTTTAGGTGTTGAATTAAAAATAAGTTTATTAACATTTATATAATATAGAGATGTAAATCTCTACTAGTAGAAATTCATTGAACTAACATCTGTGTAACCCACTACCTTTTCCTCCTCAACTTAAAATCACAAAACACAGAAGCATTTATGGATAAAAAGGATTTATGGTTTGTTGAGATGATAAAAGGCCAGGTTAGAAATTCATACTTTCATATGGCTCCTGGATGGTGAACTCAATATCTCAGTTTAAAAACTACACTTCCACAGACTGACATTATGCAATCTTGTACATTCATATATGCAAAGACTTCAACTATGGTGGTTTTGGAGGCTTTAGAATAATTGATTTCATAGATAGGCAGATGAACCATGGGAGATAAGTTCCTGTAAATTTCCTAGCCTGTTAAGATATGAAGTTGAAAATTCAGTTTTGAACACACTTGGAAAAATTGCCAGGCCTTCCTAGAATGATGTTTTTGCATAAATTAATTTGTGTTTCAGAAAGACTAAGTGATCTATCCAGTAAAGAATTCCTGTGGGAAATAGGAGAATGGCACAGTGAATATGCATGAGAAGAGGGACAACAAGTACAGGAATTAAACCCAGCAATGTTATGTAATTATCTGAATGGTTTGACCTGAACATGAGTAGAGGCTTTGCTACAGTTTTTGGTTTTATAAAGTTTTTTCATCTCTCAATAACAAAGTGTATTTTCTGTATCAGAAATTTTTGTTCTTTTTTCTTTTTTCTTTCTTTTTTCTGGCTCTACATGCTGTTAAGCCACTGTTTCAATGTGTATATGCATCATGTGTCATAAAAGACTGTCTCCACTAGATCTAATCAAACTCTGGTGTAAGTACTGGAAGCAACACAAAATAAATTTGCTGTTAGTATGAGATTTTTTCCATAATTTATAATGTATATTGCATCTGTAGTATAATTTTTCCAATAAAATGCATGCATAAACTGGGATCTTGTATCCCTGATAATTTTTGTGCAAATTTGATAATAAGGATGTCATCAGTTTCTCAGTGGCTGATTTATTAACTACTATTAACTGCCAAAAAGGTATGGCTAAATGAAATAAAATGTTGCACTACACCAGTAATTCTGAGAGATCTTGGGGTTACTTAAAAAATAAGAATAAATGCTAAAAAGCTTTCATTATCTTCATTTGAAACTGAACAGAATACCTTGTTTGATAGCATTTACAGCTGAGGTCTGATGACTCTCGCTGCAGCATATGAAAGAAAATTACTGCTTATTGGGACTACTTTGTTCTTGACTATATAGGACCATGTGTCCAGCAGTCATCACAAGGGAAAGAGTGTCCATATTTCAGTTACACTTTACTAAGCTAAAGCACTTTACCCTAAACTATTAATTAAGAATGTGCTAGACTTTTGTACTGTGTGGTTATACCACCTACTTTGCTGAAGAGACCACAGATCACAGAATATTTTGAGTTGAAAGGGACCACAAGGATCATCAAGTCCAACTCTAAAATAAATGGCACATACAGGGATTGAAATCACAGCACTGGTGTTAATAGCACCCTTCTCTAAAAAACTGAGCTAACTTCTAGTGAAAGCAAATAAAGATGATAGAAAGAAGCATCTGATTTATCTGCCGGTGATACTTAGAATTTTTCCTGAATTGCCCACCAATATCCTACATTGCTTGGTTATGGAAAAGGATGTGAATCCCCTACTACATTATCCAGTATAACATACTTTCTCAGATACTGAGATTTAAACTGAGTGTAATATAGCATTAAAGTTGTCTCCCTTACTAGAAAAACACTTTAGGCAATCTGGGGCAGAATTTCACCTATTTTTGAAGTTCCTCTTTGTTGCAAACCTTCCCTGTGGGGAAGACACCTCTGTGTCTGAGGTCTGTTCTCATATATGCCCTGAAAGACACTCCTTCATTTGAAGTTCTGAGCATAGCAACTTCCTTAACACCAGGAACTAGATAAAGCTCCCATTAATTCTAAATTTGTATAGATACTTACATTTTACCTTTCCTGTATATGCCACTTTGTACATTAGTGTCTTAACTATTCTTTAGAACTAACTTATTTGAGGAATAAATTATCTGGATATACTTCCATAGTATTCTACCCTATTACATTTTATTGTAGCTACACACAATGGCATATCAACATCACAATAAAAAATTTAGAAATGGAATCTGTGAAACATGATATTGGGTTTCATCAGAGGCTTGAATATGATCTTAATAAGCACAGCTTTAATATCATTAACAGTTTTTCCTATGCTTCAGCTACTGTTCATGCAGATGAGAACAAATATCAATATCCATCTGTCAAGTGAATGCAGCACATATGTTATCTTAGAACCTTAAAACAAATTAGATGTGGTTTATAAAATGTGATTCAAACCACTGTAGTGTGCAATAGCATAAGAAGGATAAGGGATTTGCTCACCTTGCTTTGCTTGTAGTGAAAAAAAAGCATGCATTAAAACCTCGAACTGGATTCCTCTTTTGCAAAAATACTGTGTATGGAATCTTGAGTTTCTCAGGAGTGAATCTGTCTGTATTAATCCTAGACCTAATTAATTTCAAATGTTGTGGGAATTTGACTACACTACATGTATGCATATTTTGTATTGCCTATACTGATATTTAAATGAAAGTAGTGGTGTTTATAGACAGAGTTCCAGCACACCTATGTCACCTAAGTCTGTGTGTGTGTATATATATATGTATGACAAACCTCACAAATTATAACCTTTTCCTAGCAGACTTCTAAGACCTGGCTTTAAAAAATTTTAAAAAACTTCATTCCCTTGATGAAAGCAGATGGAAGAGTCCCATATGAGTAGAGAGATTGGAAATTTTCAAGAGTGCATCAGCTTCAATAGTTTCCATTTGGAATCACAGATTGCAGTTGCATCAAAACTATACTTGTTAACTAGCTTTTTACCAATATCTCTTTTCTATGTTGTAGTTTTTTCCTTTTTAGTGCAAACAGGGAAAGTTCGTAGCAAGGGTAAACCAAATGCTCTAGAATAAAAAGAGTGTGATGTTCTCTAGAGAAATGTAGGGAGCTCGTATCAGGGATGCTGCTGAGTTACTACCAGGACTCAGAAAGTCCACTGATAATTACTCACTGCTGCTGTTTCTGGGAGCCAGTGACAGAGCCATCAGTAGCCCAAGCATCACCAAGCAGGATTACTGATCCCTAGGAGCGACAGTAAAGGCCTCTGGAATACATGAAGGTTTTTCATCAATCCTCCTGATCAAAGGGAATTATTTTGAAGGGGCGCATTTAATCTGAAGAATCAACAAATGACTACAGGACTTATACCGCAGGCAGGGGCTTGGCTGCCTAAATCATGGGACTCTGAGGAATCTGGTCTACCAGGGACTGATGGGGTCCATCTGTCAGAGAAGGAGGGGGGAATTTTCAGTCTTAAGCTTGCCACACTTATGATGGAGACTTCAAACTAAAATAAACAGGGGAGGAGAATCTCAATCCATTCCACTCCTACGGGTTTGGTGCAAAGGGTTTGCAAGACATGACTGGTGAGGGATGACAGGTCAGCAGGAGAACATCTGAAGTGCAGGACAAAGGAATTCCAGCTTTTCTAGCCAGTAAGTCAACATCATTGAGGGCTCTAGAAGGTGGAGTAGAAAACTGTATTCTGCCCTTTGAGGCCATGTCTGGACTTTGGAACTACTGTGTTGTGTTCTAGGCCTTAAGGTTCAAGAAGGATGAGGAACTACTGGAAATGGTTAAGTGGACTGTGAAGATCATTAGGAAACTGGCACATGTCTCTCATGAGGAAAGGTTGGGAGAGCAGAGTTTGTTTAGCCTGGAAAAAGGTGACTCAGAATGGATCTTATCAAAGCCTAAAGTTATTTTAAGGGTGGATGTCAAGAAAATGGGGTCAGGCAAAGGTGGATGTCAAGAGGATGGGACCAGACTCTTTACAGTGGTCTTAAACAACAGGAAAAGGAGCAAAGGCACAGACTGGAACACACAAGGTTTCATCTAAATATGGAGAATTTTTTCTCTGCTTTGGGATAGACAGAATACTAGAACAGGCTGCCCAAAGAGGTTTTGTAGTCTCCTTCTCTGGAAATACTCAAATCCTGTACAGGATGTGATCCTGTACAATCTGCTCTGGGAGGGACTGTTTTAGCAGAGGGGTTAAACTAGATGATCTCCAGAACTCCCTGCCAACATCAACACCTCTGTCATTCTGTGACCCTTCTTGAGAATTAGTATGCTAGTTTAATAGAAACTTCTCATACACAGATGTTTGAGTGGAGAGCCAAAACCTTAGCTGTAAAGAGAAATTATATGAATAAAACTGCTTTGCAAAATGTCTTTACCTTTTCTAAGGGAGAGGAAAAAAAAAAAGAACTGTATCCTGTCTATAATTAGACAAGTGAATGTCAAACATCTGATTTAGGAATCTCATAGAAGATTCATCATGTTTCCTTTTTGCTTTTGAGTATTGTGGAAGATTGGGAGACTTCAGAAATTGTGTAGAACATGAGAACAAACCTGAGGGACATTATCATATAAAGGTTTGCTGGATAACAATAAAAAAACCAACATCCACAATTACTTCAACACATGCTTTGCAGAGCCTGTCTGTACAACTGAGAGTGATCTTAAACAAGTTCTAACTAGAAGTCTTAAGTTAATCTAAATATGTATGTACAGTGAAGTGAAGAATTAGTTCTGGTATCATATATACAAGGCAAATCTGATTTAAGCAAGCTGTGAAAACTACGGTTAGGTTTCAGTAGTGTAGAGCTCAGAAACAAGTCTGTACAGAATGAATATTGAAGTAAAGCAAAGTAAAATTAAAAAAGGTATAATCCAGAACTTGATAAGGCTGATGCGAGCTTACTTTACACATAATAGAAGACTTTTCTTTTTCCTTCAACTTTCATCCCTTAGCCAATTAAAGGAGTTCAAATAGAACTATGATAAAAAGATAGAAAATAAAGTTTAGAAAGTTTTAATTTTTTAAATAAGCCTTTTGTAGAATTTAATCTTATAAAAATATCTCCTTTAATCTGTTGCTTTTATATCAAGCCTCATCTGAAATCTTTCTGTAGGCTCTTTAATTAGATTTAACTGAAAACCTAGCACATTTATTTTACATTTCCTTTTCAAATTGTGGATTTGAGATAGTGGACTTACACACAAAGAGCAAATGTAAGATAATAAATTCATCCCTGATGTAGTGTCACTGATTTCAAAAGTAATTCTGGCCCAGTTATTTGAAAATATATTTTACAAAGATTCCATTATCTTACAGTAATTTTTCATTTCACTAGGGAAACCAGACATGCAAAAGAATGAGGAAAAGGAATCAGAAATAATTAAAAGTACATGTGATAGTAATTTCTTCTGTACCCAAAGAGAGTTTAAAAACTACTATTTAGTTTTCTACAGAAAAAGAAAAAGGAAAATGCAATAAAATGAATAATATTTCAAAAGCTAAGGAATAAAAGATTTATCATAATTTTTTCTATCCTTTCTAAAATAATTCATGTCATCAGTAGATTGCAGTATTTATTTGGCAGAGGTGAAATTTCATTTATCTGAATCACTTCATGGAATTCATTCATACTGTCAAAAAACATATGTAAGGTTATTCAGGAAAGTCAGTACGTATTCTCCTATGGAAAATAAAAATTAATTTCAAGTCCAGAACCAATTCAATTCTTATCATTATGTCATGCTAGTTTGTCCCTCTGTGACTTACAAAGACATTACTCAGAATTCAAATGTATCAGATCTTAAATAATTTAGGATTAGGCAGTGGGAGCTGTTGCTCTGTCTATGATGGGACAATGCAGGTTTCCTTGTCGTAGATGTTTCAGAAAACCTGATTTAAAAGTTTCTGATTTCTTAACAAAACCTGGGCATTATAGTTGCTTGAGTAAAACTGGAGAAACATTAGAAAAAATGTATTAAGCATTGACTTTTTCTGCATGTAAAAAGAAGTCCCTTGGAGTGCTTTTCATACAATTGGAAACTACAGTCACATGGTGTAATTACAGATTATGTGTTAGGGCATAAAGTGATCAGTCGTTAGAACCAGCAAAAAAAAAATCTTTGCTAAATCAGGGATGGGGAGTGAGGGAGGTGGGGGGAACATGAAAAATATGTATTATGCAATTTCTTCACTTGATTTATTTTTATTTGATTTGTTGTTTGAAGTCAGTCCCAGTTCCAAGCCCACCTTTGGCAATTTAATATTAGATTACAGTTCATAAATGTCAAGCTGTCTTTTCACATCAGCTTGCTGCAGTACCACTGTATATGCAGGCACTGCTTTCTTTGTTCATTGTGGTCATAAAAAACATTTCTGCAGTTGCTTAAGAATTTATAAATGCTGCACTCTGTCCTTTTTTCCTTTTTTTTTCCTTGCAGTATCATGTTATCTGTAATTCATTAATAAGTAGACACTCTGCAATATATGTGTTGTGTTTCTACAATCTGAGACTGACTTTGCTGCAGTGTGCTAGTGTGCAGAAGAGGGAACTGTCAGCAGCAGCTGATTTATAAGAGTGATTTACCTTCTGGAGAGTGTAATTATGTTCATAGTTAAGAATTAATCAGGTGCGAGAATTATAGAATAATCACACTCTTGACTTTGGAAGGACAAACTAAATGGAGATTGTTACACCAAGTCATCTCAGCAGATGGTGATCTCTTTACTCTTTAACAGCTGGAAGACCAGGTTTCCACGATAGTTGTCTTTATTTTTAAAAAGAAAGAAAATGAGCAATCTTGCAGTGGTTACCTATCAGGTCACATTGGTGACAACACATGAGAAAGGTGCAGCAAGAATAAAATACATCAGCAATCATGAAATTAAATTAAATGAGATAAAATTAGGGTTTTTTAATTTGCCACTATGACAATTAGGGTTTTTTAATTTGCCACTGTGAATATAATAAAGGATTCTCTCTGTCTTTGCTGACTAAAAGACTTTTCTCTCTCTTAGTAATGAGCATGATGTCTTTTACATTTCAGCTTTCTTGGTATATGTCTTTCAACCCTTGTATTTTATTAAAGCTCATGGCAGTTGGATCTTCATTTGAAGATGCCTCACTGTCTAAAAGTCCAGATGCTATAAGATGAGATTTCCCAGATAGTTTATTGAGATTCTACAGGATTTTTAATGGAAATATATGTTACTTCTTATTCTCTAGGCACTGCCAATCAGTTGTGTCATGTGCAATCACACTCAGCATGCAGGGGATATTGACTTTGTGAGGCACTTTGTGCAGTGGAAAGTCTCCCTTAGTTCCAATGAATCTTGATTAAATTTTGTGATGTTCACCACCTCCAATGAAGGGGGGATGATAATTTTGCTCATTACCTGAGAGGCTGGAATATTTCAGGAAGCATGTTGTCAAACAAGTGTTAGTTACAATTGTTACAGAGATGTCCCATGTTCTCCACATTATATTTATACCTGGTAGTTCAAAGAGAAATCTCCTTTACTCGCCCAATATGAAATATGGTCACGAGCAAACTAACTGTAGACAAAAACAGTTATGACCAAATTCTACCAGAATTTCCCCCCTTTTTAGCAACCACAGTTCCTTGCATAGTGATGATGTGTACTGCCTAGCAGTCAAAGTCATGGTGTGCTTTTTCCTTCGAAAATAATATGAGATAGTAAGCTCTTTAGGAGGACATACTTCTCTTTTTTGCACACCCAATGAACTTTCAAATGCACCTTAATCCAGAGCAGCCAGTGGAACCATTGCAACATCAATGATAGACACATTTCATCTTTGCAAAAAGAAAATATTTTATTATAAAAAAGCTGCAGAAGTTCCAGCATTCAGGCAGGAGAGAGAAAAGATCTAAAAATTCAATACATTGTTTTCATGGGAGCAGAATCTGACAGCAGAGGTGAAAAGTTACTTTCTAAATCAAACATGCTGTACTGTGTGGGATGAGTTCCATTTGGCTTCCCTGCCTCATTATGCCTCCTTATCCCTACAGCACAGGGATTTTTTTAACAGTGTCTGAAAAGTCACCTTGGGATTTGACAAATTATCCTTCCTTTTATGTCATGTTTTCAAGGGGACTATGCTATGACATTATTTTAGTATGAAAAAAAAGACCATAATGTCCACACTGGCAAATAAATGGTCCAGTATTTATTTACATATCTCCCAAGTGTTTCTCAAAGGATCCATTCAAGATGAAATTCTGTCTGTCCCAAAGGAGACAAAGGTGTTTTGTGCCCCATTTGCACAATGAGGGATCTGTGTATTAAGGCAGCAGTCTGCATATCATTATGCATAATTATAACTATAATTACAGTCCTTCATTTCCCTGTCTCTATGAGTTGCCACCTGCAATAATCTGGATCATATTTAGCATAAATATAGTAATTTTTAAAGTGTAGATTTTATCTGAAAAACAAAGCTGCACAGAAATCAATGCCCACATGGAGTTCTTTTTTCCCCAATCTCTGCAAGCTTTCCTCAGAGTTCTATGTTTTGTACATGTACTAGCTTATCTACATTCAAAACAGAAAGTGTCAATATTCATTCCAAGATTATCAGACTTCAGAGTTTTGGGCCCTAGAGAACTCTCTAGAAAACAGTGTGACTAAATCATCAATAAGTGAAGAATACCAGCCATTTCAGCCTTACAGACATTAAGTTTTGTACTGCTCAGCAGGTCCATCTAGCCTCAGGTTTCCTTCTTCAACACAAGTATTTATTGTGTTCGTATTTCTGATGACCCAAACTGGCAGCTCCTTTACTTTGTGAACAAGTTCCTGAAACATTCATATGAGATACTGAGCATTCAACTAGAGATATAGATCAAATCTCACTCAACATTAGTGCATAAATTAGCAAGTTTTCCTCCTCACATGAACTATGCAGTGCTAGTTAAATATAATAATAAATCCTGCTAGTTGATTTATCTTTAATTTCTTCCTAGTTCGAAGAAAAAATGTCTGTCCTCCTGCAACAGCAGTGACTCATGGCCTCTCATATAACTTGCCCTGTGTCTCCACCAATAAGAAAATTAACACTGATGTGTAGAAACCTCTAAAACCCCACTGTTGTGGGAACTAGGGCAAAGTCTTTTGCACAGCAATTTGGGCAGCAATATGCTATTTAGGGAAAAATACTATGAAAATATAGCTTTTAAAAACACTCCAGATTTCATGATTGATGACTATTGCTTATCTGTGTTGACTTGAGATTTCAGACAGACCAATTGTAATAGAAGATCCTGTACAACTCAACCTTCATCTTTTATTTTTATGTTAAATTCTATAGGCGCCTTTTCAATAAGAATTTATAATGTTTATGTTGAATTAAGAGGATTTTTTGCATAACGTTAAATATTGGTAATGATATTGAAAGCTTAGGGCAGGACATTTCTACCTTTTGAATATTTCTGATTGTTCTTCATCTCATGGTAATTGTAATAATTAATACTTGGTACATGTTCACTGCTTTAATGCTGTGCAAAGAGCAATCAATGAGTCCTCACAAATTTCTATTTACAAAGTTCAAATTTTAAAAATCAAGGAATCATTTGCCTTTGAGAGATATTGTCACACATGATGATAATATGCATGATGTTTTCAGCATCACCATGCATATTACTACAGGGAATTTTACTTAAAGCAATGGGAGCTTTAAACATCCCTTCCCAACTCCAGAGAGCCCTACTGTGTGACAGAAAGGAGGGGAAGATGTGAAAGTAGTGTAGGTAAAGTGGATGGGCCAACTAAAAAGAGATCACACGGGATTTTCCTCATCTGGAAAAGTCTATGAGTAACACTTTTTCCTATCAGATTCTTCCTTTCTTACAATATATAAATTTAACAGAAAGTCAACATAAAGCTAATAATATTTGCTTTGTTCTCACAGCATTCTCGTTGTGCAAATAAATAGAAGAGAGATAAGATATATGAGTTGGTAGAGAAAGACAGCTTTGCAAAATTTCAGCAGTTGCATTGAAAGCAATCCATTTCATGCTCTAAAGCATAAAGTATTTCCCATTTCTTCCCCCTATGTAAAACCCACTGGATGTGACTTTTTCTTTTTTATGTAGGTATGAGACCCATACAGCAGGTTTCATACCTACATAAACCCTATGGTTTTAAATTTCCTATTTCAAATAGCTTTATTAATCTCTCAGCTGGTCACCTACAGATGCTAACTGTGCTTGCTGAAACAGCTCTGCTGGACACTGTAAACTCACTTTTTACTCCACCATTTTTATTAAGCAAAAACAAAAAGCAGAAAGAGGAAGAAAAAAGAAAGGTTGTGTATCTCCAGCTTTAGCAAATACTTCAAGAAAGACGTGAAATGTTTTCAAAGATTATTTTAAAAAGTTTTCTAGAATGAAAAGATGAAAAGTATCTCATTCCCAAGAAGAAAGTCCAATAAAAAATCAACATGAAAGTATAGTCCTTTAAAGAACTATCCAGATGATTATATGCTGATGTATGTGTTTTATTTTACACAGTTCTTTTCTAGGGATATGACTAATTTGTAGAAATTTCAGACTTATAATCTCATCAATCGCTTTTCCTTGCTATTTCAGCATTGCTGTGGTGTTACCTGTGTTCTGTTTGTTTTCCAAGGTAGTTTTATGGTCCTAACTTGTGTCAGAATGATGATGTTTGATAGATTATTCAGATTGCTTATCCAAGCAAAGAAACAGTGTACACCTGTGTATTTAAACTGGCTTGTCAGTCTGTAAGTGGACAGAGTGGAAAGTGAAAATGTAGCAAATTGACATGGCAGTGTAGTGCTAAGTGCTTGTTGTTGTGAATGGCTAATGTGAGGCTTCCTTTAAGTTGTGAATTCTGAAATGATTGATCATACATGTCTGTCATTTGGGAAAAAGGCCACTCAGATTCTAAACCATGGGAAGAGATAAATTTTAGTAAGAAATTAATTTATGCATCAGAATTTGACTAAATCATTTGGCTAGAAACCACAAGAAAGTTCCTTATTTAAGACAGCTGAGACCTACAATCACTGTGCTGGGGTGATTCCCACTGAGGGCAGAGTAAAGTTTCTTTATTAAACAAACTTTATATTTCTTTCTGTTTTGCAAAATTCATGGTGAAATTAACTTATATCCATTTCACAATGTTATGACCCTGCTGATGAAAGACCCTGTGAATATCGCAAAGATTTGTGGAGGATACAGGTCATGGCTAGCATTCTATTAGTAAATGTTACTCATAACATAATTTGAAACAAGTTGGGATAGGTTATGCTTTGTCTAACATACCTTAAGTTCCAGTCTTTTCGGTGTGTATACTAAAGTTTCAGTGGCATAATGTTTAATGTAGAGGATAGTCATAAAAGGTAGAAGACATGCTACTGGTTCAGTCTTCTATCTTCAGGCAGCTTTATAACTGTACCAAAGTTACACAACACATGATATTGCCCATCCATTTAGCTTCAACTTGTTTAAAGAAGCTTTACTGTAATTGTATTTCTTATTAGCCTAGATATAAGTTTTGCTGCTAGATGCAGCAAAACATGCAAAGTAGACTAACAACACAGCACATTTTGTACTTCATATTATTATGACAGGCTTTGATGTTTAAAATTTATTTAACACATTAGTCTAAATCATAAAGGAACTTGACCTCAAGATCCTTAGAAGGCAGCTTCAATCCCACCTACCTGTTTAGGCTGGTCTACAGGAAGGGGTGAGAAATTAAGGGGAGGAGAAATGCTGTTACGTGCACTAAAAGCTCATTGGGAATCTTTGCTGACAGGTCTTTAAGGTATTTCCATACATAGGACAATACATTTGTTTCAGAAGTACACCAGCAGGACAGATATTTTATTAACTGGTCTTGATGCTAGAGGATATTTTTCATTTATCTCTCATGGTTCTGCTACCCATTTCTTTTTGGGCATTACCTGCAGCAACTGAAATTTAATATACTGTGTAGACTTTGCTACAGAAACATAATTAACTTTGGAGTTAGTTTTATTTCTCAGAGACTAGAAATAATGACTAAAAAATATATTTTTATACTAATACATTTCATAGATATTTTATTTGGTTTACATTTAAAAATTAAATGTAATAAATTTTAAAAGATAAACTTTTTCTTAATATTTAATAAAATTCAATGGAATAAAAATTGTGTTTACTTTGTTTGAATGCATTAATTTTTCTTATGTAATAAAATAAAAAATTTTAATTACATGTGTTTATTTTTAAGATAAGGAAAATTAAATTATAAATTTGGGCTCCTCTATAACTCAAACAATGACACCCCAGCAGTTATGTAATATTGTTATAATATTAATAATAATAATTAATAATGTTATGATATTAACTCTGTGACAAACATGCAGTTTACACTCATTGCCAGAAAAGAATCCTTATAAATTTTGCACCTCTTTACATGAACACAAATGTATATTCATATAAACTTTAGCCAATCATTGTCATTAAAGATTTAAAGAGTAATGTTTTGAAATGTTTACAAATCCAACACCAAGAAGAGTCTGTGAAATTCTGTGGTTACTCTGTGCAATAATTATTAATTTAAACTGACATTAAAGGGATAGCCATATACATTTTGTGAGTAGAGGGAAGGAACTATGGATCTTGTCACCACAGGAGACAAAATGTGCCTTTTTGGGCCAGAAAGAAAAGAAAGTGAGGCCAGAAATGGCACCACACAAGCTTTTCTGGTTTTGCTGCTGCAGAAGATATGGGTTGCCAGGACCCACACAGCCTGATGGCTTTGCCTAGGTGGTGACCAGCCTCACTTTCCCTTTTTTCTGAAACAAATGAATGAGCTGTATCTTGGACCTGTGAAACAACAGAAACCACATCAAAAATGAACAGAAGCATTTGTAGAAACCAGACTGTATTTGTCAAAAATTGGCGAGATTTCAATGTGAAATGAAGGCAACTAGAACTGGCAGTTTCATATTTCATGTGTGAATACCACAGATGTTCAGAAGGTTCCTTCTTTCTTTATTCCTTGCTTGATCAGCTCTTGGTTCTTAACCTTTTTTACTCTGTGCTACTACACCGTCACTTCTAGGTGACACAAAAAGCAACACTAAATTTACAGCAATATTAGATAAAGTAGCAGAAGACTATTTGGAAGTTTTTTGATGCAAGATAATTTATTTCTTCCTAAGTAAATCCACTGTGTCTTGAATGATATCATTGAAACTGACCATCATGCTTCTATCAATTTTGACTTGAAAAAAAATCTTTCCATAATGCAACCTAGGCAAGAGGAAAACTTTAAAATCTACATAAATTTCAGACAGTCTTCAAAATATTAAAATGACTCTTTGCTTAAAGTGAGACCTAAGTACCAGCAAAATTGTTATGTTTTTGCAGAAATATATCAATGTTGATGGACTGACTTAGAGTAATTAGCAGTCTTAAATGAGAGTTCATAACACTAACCTTCTGCATTGTGTATTGGCTGGCTTTGGACAAGGAATAGTAAGAAATGAATGAATTTCATTTCATTCAGATTTGATAGTTTCTGCCTCTAACAGAGATTGAATCTTTCAAGGACACAGCAAATTATGTAGGCTTATTCAATTCTGTTTAGTCCAGCTACATCGTATTTCATGTTTTAAAGCAATAATTTATATGAAAGTATTTAACTTTAGTTGTTAATGAAAAATCAGTTTTTCAGTAAAAATAATGATTTGGCCAAATACAGGAAACACACTGAGTTGTTGATTTGAAATAATTACTCTGAGACTTATACATACTAAAGCAGGAAAATTGCTTCTTTTTTTCTCACAAATGGAATTAGTACATTCCTTTAATCCTTAGTCCTTAGATATGGAATATTATGTTCTCTTTGTTGTCATTTCAAAGAAATTACTTTAATCTCTCATATGCAGATTAGGCAAAGGAAAAGGTGAATTCACTGAGCAGGAATCAAAATCTTGTTATTAAGATTTGAGTATTAGCAAGATGCAAATAGAAAAACTTGTAAACAGATATGAGTACACAAACTTCTTACACGCATTGTGATGAAATGTTATCTGGAAAGCTTAGGAAATTCAGAAATATAATGTAATGAACATTTCTTATAGTTAATTGGAAGAAATTTAAGAAGATCAGATTTGCTGTTTCAATCTTCCTGATGTGAGAAAAAGTCATGAGCTGCTATGTAATTTTTCATGGGTTTTTATAATTCAAAAATGAAGGTTAAATAATTAGGAAGCACATACTATCTGAGAGTTGTAATATGGGATAATGGATTTAAATTTGTGTGTCCTGCAAGGAATATTTTTTGTGCTGACATTTATATTGTATATGTAATTTTCATACAATGATCAGGAAGGTATGTCTGAATATTCAAGGACAGCAGAACCTTGTCTGTATCACCTTTTTCAGGCAAACTCTAACAGGAAAAACTATTGAGATATTACAAGATGTTTTTGCTGTATGTTTGCAAGAGCAAAAAATAAAAAAAACACAAAAAATTTAGGAAGCCAGTATTTCTGTTCTTGCTAAGATTAAATTGAGTGTTACATTCTCCATAATAGTGGAATATTGGTTCCATTAACTCATGATACTGTGATTTTTTTGACATATCAGTCCAAATTCAACAATTGTGTACATCAGGAATAATTTCAATATTCTTTAAAGAATGTGTTATATTTCAGACTGAGTAATCCAAAATTTACCAGACAGCAGCCCCTTACAACATTAATATTATTCAAATAATAATTCATTGAAGTCAAATATAAAAATGCAGTTAATAAACATCTGCATATGCAAGGTACTGACAAATGCAAACTAGTACTTTATCCTTCCTATCCTGACAAAATGGATAGAACACACAAATCTCGTAAAAATACAGTGTTTAAAACATGTGTTTTAGTTTTCTTCTGGATGAAGGCTACTGTCTGGAAAGGCATAAAAAGAACTCCAAGGTGTCATTCATGAAAATATGGCAAGATGTGATAAAAAAGCTGGAGCTAGAAGGGCTGAAACCCTTTACAAGATCTAAAAAGAGGTTAAGATGGAAGCATATTTCTGCTTAGATCTTTATCTAAGGTTAAGTAAAACTAAGACATCAAATAGAAAGGAAACTAAAGAAGAAGATATAAAGTTAAGAGATAAGATTTAATTTACTTTGGGATACAAAGAAAAAGACTAAGACTAAATTTTAAATATCTCTGAGTGCCACAATAAAACTAATTATGATGATACAGTCTTATCTTGGTAAAAAGGAATATAAATTAATTAAATCTCCAATGTACATAATTTTATAATCCTGCTTTCACATACCTTAAATGCACAAAAAGCTTTCAAGGTTTAATCTCAGCCAGAACTTCATCCCCACAGAGCTGTTCACTCATTCTCTCATGGTGGTAGTGTGGCTTAGAAACTGCAGGGTAAAAGTGACAATCTTAGGGATTGAGATAAAGACATATTAGTAGGGAAGTAAAAGGACAGATATGCAAGCAAAGCAAAACAAGGAATTCATTCAGCACTTCCCATGAGCAGGCAGGTGTTCAGCCACCCCCATCATGTGTAGCACTTACTTGGGAAGTCAATCATCATCACTCTGAACATCCCCACTCCCTTTGTCTTCTCCCAGCTTTATATAATGAGCATGGTGACGTATTTTGTGGGATATCACTTCTGTCACTTGGGCTCAGCTGTCCTGACTGCATCACTCCCAGTTACTTGGGTACTCCAAGCCTGCCAACTAGTGGGATGGGGTGAAAAAGGCCTTGACTCTTTTTGAGGGCTGCTCAGCAACAATAAAAAATCCCTGTATTATCAACACTGTTTTCAGCACAAATCCAAACCTTAGATGCAAACTAGCTACTGCAAAGGAAATTACCCCAGCCAAACTCAGCGTAAACACAAACCAAGAAAAGAAATTATTACCAGGATGGAGTACAGTAATAGACTAGAAGACTGTCACAGGGTTCATTTAATGTCTTATTTATTACTTATGGTTGTTTTCTTAACTTGTCTACAAGGTGCAAGAAGAAATACAAGCAAAAATGGTGTTCTAGTATACATAGATATTCTATTTATTTATTAAGTCATTGTTTTTCTTTCTGTCTGATATTTATTATTATAGCAGACTCAAAAAAGACTTTTAGTTTGAAAAGTTTAATGTTCCTGGAATTTAGCAGTATTTTTTCTCCTTTCCCCTTCTGTCATACCAAAATAATTAATTTTGGAAAATGCCTGATGAATGTTCATCAAATAACATTCACATTTAATAATATTATGAAATTGCAAGTTGAAAAGGATTTTGCTGCTGAAATATTCCTCTATTTCTTAACTCTTGTGTCTAAAGGCAACAGTTTTAATGAAAAGCAAACAAACCGAAAAGTTTCAGGTTGTTCCCTCTGGATTTCAGTCTGCTTTATTTGGAAAAAAAATGAGGAGTGCGTTTTAAGATTTGCGAAAATATGATACACAAGGAAAACAGTCCACTCATTTTGTTGTAAAATGCCATGTAAGTATATTTAACTACATAAATTAAGAAGTCTTCATAGAGAAATATTTTTCATAGACCCTCCTGAAACATAAGTGTCCTCAAGATGCCAACATAAGTTCATTATGCTACCCATCAAAAATTATTTACTTTCAAAATATTATTTCTTGAGGTAAATCTCTCTACTTTTATATTATTGGCTTCCAAGAAAAGCAACCCACCGAGTCAGCAATGAGAATAATTGGAATTTTTTTTATTTAATTAGATTTATAGATTAATTTATACTTTATTGTTACTCTTACTTTAAAAATCATTTTTTGTTCCTTTTAAAAAATTTTGTATATAGAAAAAAGATTACAAATATTGAAATAAAATAATATTCATAAGAACTTTGAGGATGGTTTAGGTATTCACTATCCAAATTAGAAAACAAGCAGTTACTGGAGATTAAGTAGTCTGCTCCTGAGTTTCAAATGAAGGAGTGTAGTAATGCCAAGACATCAGTCAAGAAATGTGATCACAAGATTAAAAAATGCAAGCCTGTACTGAGTAAGGGATTTATTCCAAAGCATGGAATTAGACATGGAGGTGTAGCTTCAAACAAGTTGCTAACTATCTCTCAAGAGTATCTAAACAGCTTAAATGTAAGACAGTTCATGGGCTATGTTTTATTTCCTCATCAACTTGAACAGGATAGCAAATCATTAGCCTTCAAAGTGACTGATTTTTGGCCCCATTGGCTGAAGTCAGGTGAACTGAAACATTACTGATGATAAATCATAGAATATCCTGAGTTAGAAAGGACTCCCAACAATCATCAAGTCCAACTTCTGGCTCTGCACAGAGAAAATCCAAAAATCACACCATGTACCTGAGAGAATTGTCCAAATTCTTCTTGAGTTCTGTCAGGCTGGTACTGTGACCACTGCCCAGGGGAGCCCCTTCCAGTGCCCAAACACCCTAAGGGTAAAAGACCTTTTTCTAATATCCAGTCTAAGCCTCCCCTGACACAACTTCATACCATTCCCTCAGTCCTGTCACTGTCACCACAAAGAAGAGATCAGTATTTGCCCCCCCTCTTCCCCTCATGAGGGGGTTGTTACTGCACTGAGGTCTGCCCCCAGTCTCCTCTTCTCCAGACTGAACAGAAGAAGTCACACCTCATAAGGCTCCACCTCAAGGCCCTTCATCATCTTTACAGCCCTCCCTTGGATGCTCTCTAATAGCTTAATGTCCCTTTTATGTTCTAGTGGTCAAAATTGTGCACGAGACTTGAGCTAAGGCCATATCTCTAGAGGCTGAGAGTAGAGCGGGGCGATCACCTCCCTCAGCTGCTTGGTGAGGCTGTGTCTGATGCACTCCAGCACAGGGCTGGCTGCCTGGGGCCACTTGTTGTATTTCTGGCTGCCAGTCACTGCTGACTCATTCAACTTGCTATCAGCTAGGACTCCCAGGTCACTTTCCTCAGCACTTCTCTCCAGCCTGTCATTCCCCAGTCTGAGCATACATCCAGGATTGCTCCTTCACAGAATTCAGCACTCGCCCTTGTTAAACTTCCCACAGCTGTTAAAGATAGCTTATTCACAAAATCTTTTAAATAACATTTGAAAATACTATTGTTAAAATCCATACTTTTACAGGCATATTTATGTAGCTCACTGTATACTTTCGGATTTTTCAATTATTTAAGAAAAATAATATGTTTCTAACCATAAGATTAAGTAGGAAATTCATTCAACATAAAGCATATTATGTGGAATATAACAATATGATAGTATAAACTTTTATCTGTAACCTTACAAAATGGTACATTCAAAAAAAAAGTGAGTTGTTATTATATCCTGTTGGTTCCTGAAAGCAGCCAGACCAATTAAGGACATTTCATTTGCAGTGTTAAGCAATTGCAATAATTCTACTTCAGACCCAGTTAGCAATTTGGTTTTCACCAATGGCGTTAGAAAAAAATCTAATAAAGAATGGTGAAGGGCAGTTTCCTGAAGAAAAAGAGGCAAAGTTCCTTAAGGACAAAGAAAAAGAGATATTGAGAGAAAAAGGAGCAGAAATGGTAAGCTAACAATGAGTACATTCACTTATTAATGATGCTGAGTGTAACCATCGGGTACTGAAGGAATAATAATGACTAAATATTTAGTTGCTACAGTTACTCTTCTTGATCTTTCCGTGAACCTCCCAAAGTGACAGCAGTGAGCACGGCTGTGGATCAGGGCCAAGTTTGCACTTTTGCCCACGGACCATAATTAAAATAGATTTATGAGTGGGGAAATGCCTGCAGAAAGAGATCAGTCTTGCAACATTTCCCAGAGGTCATTAGATTTTTTTGAAGACTAAACTGTAGTTTAAATCTACCCACTTATTGTGGATTCTTCCCTTTAGAGCATATTTTTTACTGCAAAAAAGGCGTCTGAGCATGCATGCCAGAGAGATTCAGGGCCACTATTACTCATACTCATAGTTTGGCTTATAATAGCTTTGATTATATGGGCATCATTGTTTTCAGTGGCATAGAGAGTCTAATCGCCTTGCTTGCAGAATGCAAACTGTTTTCTTTTATGAATCCATGGAAACAAAAGCTGTATATGGAAAGGATTATTATGAGTTTTAGATTTACCCTAATGGGTTCTCTCTTGACTTTTTCTGAGAAGATTCTTGTAATTTCTACCTACCATTGGTTACATAATTTCAGCTGGATTTCATAGCCTCTTTCTGAATTACTATGAAAAGCCATCCTATACTTTTAATGAAAGGGTATATTTTTTCACCCCAAATATACTTGTACCTCATATTGCAAACTGAATTTGTGAGATGAAGTGAAAGAAAAATTTTTTCACATCTTTCGTTGATACTCCATGTTAATGTTCAAAAGAGAAAAAAGGACAGGTAGAAACAGCAAATTACAGCCCAACACTGAGTACACAGATGAGGCTTGTTCACTTTTTATAATGACATCAGCTTCTAGCACTTCTTTCCAATTCTGTGTCTATTTGATTGGAAACAGACAATGTATCCTCACTCTTATTAACTCCTGGCCTCTTCATGCAAAGAAATTTTACATCCTTGCTAAAAAAAATTCTGTGTTTGTACTTGTGCATGTTTTGTTTTTCAGCACATATATATCACCTCTCTGATTGCACAATTTCTTTGTTTTATGATTTGCTCTGTTATAAAGGAAATAGCAGGAGATTACATATGTAAAATTTGAGTGCTTCATAAATGAATACTCTACAGGACCATATCTTGATTTCTCATGAATCTGCATAGTTCCATGGGCTTTTATGACCAAATAAATTCATTCTAGGAATTGGCTGTTATGTACATTGATCATTCCCAAAGCAAATAATGATGAAGACAAAGTCATTTTAGATATCACAGTCTTAGTTTTCACTACAATATGTTTATTATGAAGGCACATGGAAGGAAATTCTCTTTCCTCTGTGGATTCCCCTGTTTCTGAAGTTAATTTAAATTAGACAAGTCTCTCCAGTGCAATACTCCCACATGGAGACCAGTTGTGAATAACAAATTCCCTTCAACTTGTTTCACTGATGGCTTCCACTGCTGCAAACATTTTTATTGAGAGAATTGCCAGTTAGTTAGATTTTTTATTATTTTTCCCTGACAGATCAGTGGAAGAAAAAATAGCCTGAAGGAGAATAAGATCTAAGAATCACTGAATTATATTACTTATTGTCAATAGACAGCTGTCTGGCAGATGCAACCTAATATAAGGACATATTCTAAGATAGATAGATATCTGGAGTTCATCATGGCATATGCTGAACAGTCGCAAAAGCCAAACCAAATCATGGTGAGCCCACATTGGTTATGAGCATTAATATCATTGTTATTGGATAAAATAATCTACCATCACCAATGGTAGAACTACTACTACTATTCCCCCATAAGAACATGGAGTTTCAAGGCTATTGTCTAACACAACATCTCAATGTGAACTTCAAAAGATAATCTAACATGAAAATTTCCTTTTGATTTTATTGTTTAAAGTACATTTTTTCAAAGTAAAAGAAGAAGAGAAGTTGGGAATTTTAGAAATTTTGCAGGCCTGCTACCTTGTTTCTAGCTCTGAGAAAACAGAGCTCAAATAACAAGCTCAGTGAGATAAAAGAATGCGACAGTGACAAAGGATTTTTGTTCTTTAGAGCACTCTCCTTGAATGAATGATTTCCCTTGGAACATTAAAGATGAATTCAAGTTGCAGTGGATGGTGCTACATCAGGATTAAGCATTTTCATGTTTTGCATACTTTTTCCAAATATATCTCTACTTGTTCATAGAGTTGAATGTGTGAACACATATATACTTCTTATTGCTTAGTTTCTAGTTTCCTTTTAACATCAGAAGATGCTGTCCAGCTAACACAAGGACATATACAGAAACCAAAAAAAGTGGATATTCTCTATGTAGTCAGTTCAAACCACGTCATTGCTACCAAACTTCCTACCTCACACATTTTCTCTGCTCCAGCATGTGTCTTCTCCATGCACTGCAATTCCTCAGGAACAGGCTTCTTCTTAAAAGATTTAGTGTTAATCCCTAACAGGACACTGGTCTTGTCAGAATATCTTCTCCTACATAGCCTTCTCTCTACAGGTTGCATTTTCCCTCAGGAGGCAATTATAATTTGGGTTTCCTTTGGGCTGTAATTTCTTTCAGGCATTGCCTCTTGCTGCAGCACTGGGTCATCCACTGGGTGAGGGGGACAACCTGCTTCACCACATAATTCTCTACAGACTGCAGTGAAGTCTCTGTCTGATGTTTGTAGCTTATTCACTCCTTCTCCTCATCCTTCCTTACTGATCTTGGTGTATTACAGGGCTCTTTCTCCCACATTTTGCTCACAGATACACAGAATAACTCCAGTCAGAAAAGATGAGAGTGGGTAATCTGATTCAATATTTGTATTCAAGCAGGGTCTTCCTACAGAACACTGCAGAGCATTTTCTCCAAATGATTCTTGAATTTCTTTGGTGAGAGATACTCCAGAACCTCTCTGGGCAATCTGTTCCAGTGCTTGGTCACCCACACAAGAAAAAAAGGTCTTCTTCAAATTCAGATGGAACTTCTTGTGCATCAGTTTCTGCCTGTTGTCTCTTTTCCTATTGCTTGGCATCACCGAGAAGAGCATGGATCCAGCCTCTTGACACCCTCCCTTCAGTCACACACACATTGATGAGGTTCCCTCTCATTTTTATCTTGTAGTTGAACAAGCTCGATTCTCTGAGCCTTGTCTGATAAGGAAGATGTTCCAGTCCCTATATCATCTTTGACAACTCCATTGCACTTATTCCAGGAGCTGCATGTACTGAGAAACCCAGAACAGCACTCCAGATATGGCCTTACCAGGGGCAGGATCACCTCCCTCAGCCTGCTGGCAATGCTCTTCCCAACACACCCTGGGATAACATTGGCCTTCTTGGCCTTAGGGTACACTGCTGGCTCATGGACAGCTAGTTGTCCACCAGGACCCCCAGGTCTTTCTCCACAGAGCTACTTTTCAGCAGCTCAGCCCCCAGCCTGTACTGGTGCAGGGATTATTCTTCCCCAGGTGCAGGACCCTGCCCCTGCATTTGTTGAATTTCAGAAAGTTCTTTGCCCATCTCTCCAACCTGTCGAGGTCCTTCTGCAGGCTGCACAGCCCTCTGGGGTACTGAACACTCCTCTCAGATTGGTGTCACCAGTGAACTTGCCGAAGAGGGATCTGCACCCTCATCCAAGGCATTGATGAATAAGGGAAACAATACTGAGCCCAATATTGAGCACTGGGGGACACTGCTGGTTACAAGCTTCCAGCTAGTGCCCGTGTTATTGATTGTAATGGGATCTGCCATTCAGGCAGCTCTCAATCCACCTCAGTGTCCACTCATCAAGTACCTGCTTCCTGAGTTTGCTTAAGAGGATATCCTGGTAAACTCCTGTCTCTCACAGGTGCATTTTTTACCTTTTGTGTTGGTGAGCATGGGGTTATTTTGGAGCTGGCTGGAATCAGCTATGTTCAACATAAACCTCAGTCTCTTCTCATAGGAATCACCTCACTAACAAAGCCTTGCAAGGTAAAGCAAATATAGTAATATAGAAAGCTAGCTGTGTGGGTCTTACAATCCTATATTTATATAAATTTATTTGTTAAAGCCATATTTTATTCACCTAACCTCTAGCCTAGTTTTGTCAAGAGTTATATTTGGAATAAAAATAAGATGCATCTCTTTATCGTCAGAAAGGTCCTATAAATTAATATTTTGTAATAAATAGTGAAACCAAAGATTTTAAATATTTTACATGCTTGTAAGAAATGTCTTTTTTTTTTAAACCTAGGTTCTTGCCCATAAAATGCATAATGTTATTACAGAGAAAGTAAACATGGATTTGCAAAGCATCAGTGCTATAGCACAAAAATGATCATTTAAGAGGAGAACAGATGCTCCAAATCAGCTCAAGTGCACTTGGAGATCGTGTCGTGACACATAATTATATAAATGTCTGTCTAATTATCAAGATACTGATATTGAGCAATGCAATGGATGAGAAGCTGAAGGTGATTCTAAGCTTCATTCCATAAAAGATTACTCTGAGGCTAAAGAGTGCTTGAGACCACTAAATGTCTGATGCCAGTGCCTGAAATATGATGCTGTCACTCAGGCATCTGCTCAAAGCCACTCAGGCAAGAAGTGAGATGACCAAATAAAAGCACCCAAGAGGTGCAAATCATCTGTGTATTTCTATTGTAGAGTATGAAATTTATCATGTCACATAGGAAATCTTAATAGAGCAAAGCATACTGTGTCTCTCCTGTTATCAAGCATACTGTGACTGACTGCTATCAAGGAATATGATTTATAGCTTTGTAGAGAATTTATGAAACTACCTGAACTCTCTGAACCAGTCCATCCTTGTCTGAATACATTGAAGATTTGGTCTTGGGAAAGTAGCTGCCATATGAGCTCAGGAAATTCACTAAGATGAGAATTAGCATTGATAAATGACTGTACAGGAGCATACAGAATTTAACAGGGTATGGAGGAGGCAAGGAGAAAAGCAAAACTATAGCTGCTCATTCTTTGGCCATGTACTATAAACACAGGGGACTACAGTTCATTTCAGCAGCAGTGATTGCATTTAATATCCTTTTTCTGGCATGGAATAGAAACAGGTGCCTGAACTGACCTCTCTGTATTTTTAGTCACAAGGTATTTGCTTGCTTTTGAAATACAGTGGATATATTAAGAATTTACTTTTGTTTCTGAGATGGTGCAGTGGTGCAATCTATCCAGATAAAGTCTCCTCTCTGAATCAGCCTTAGTTCATTTCCAGTGTTGCCAATAATATTGGAGAAATGCTTAATTAAGAATCTTACTAATTGTGTCAAGTACTTTTTTCCCTTGTTGCCCTCCTCAGTTAGAGTGTAACAGTGGATACCCAAGGAGAAAGAAAGAGACATAATTAAGAAAAATAGAAGCAGTAATATATGGTGTTTTGTTTTACTAAGATGCAAGACATGTAAAAAGAATTAACCTATGAGTGGAAGAAATAGGCAGAAAAAGTGGATGTACTTATACAGCCAACAAGTCATGACAGCCATTTATTTAAAGGATTTGTAACCTTTAAAGATCTAAATCTTCCTGGCTACCCAAGCCACAGCTGCTGCTTAGATAATTTTTCCATGTTGTTTTTCTTTTTCTCTCTCTCCCTTCAAGTTTGATTATTGTTGTGTACCTTCCATGATATATCACTTTTTAAAATGTTGGGAAATATTGTGCTAAATGCACAATTCTTCAGCCCCCTTCCAGACACTGTGTGTCTTCAACCAATTTTCCCTTTGATTCCACCAGCTGTGCTATGTAATGAATACAGCCCAAAGGAGGTTTACGATGTTGGTTTTCATTTGAACAGAAAGTGTCAAGGATGACAACGAAGCATCTAGTTCATTTCATGGCAGGTACTAGCATCTGGAAGACAGGAACAAAAAAGAGTCATTTCCACACTAAACTATGATACAGAAACAATGCCATACAGGAGTAATGATCAAAATTTACATGGAACATCTGTTCAGTACATTCATATTATTTTCATTCTTGCTTTCCAAAATATTGTACTAATCAGAACTTTCACTGGTTGAGAAATGTTTACAGAAAATGTTTACAGAAAATAATGAGCTTGATTTCAAAAGCTAGTAAGTTCAAGACACAACAGAACCTTGCCCCTCTATGCCTATTCACAACCAAGTTATTTATCTGGCAATTCAAAATTGAGCACTCACAATGCACTGTTCAGAAATGACCTGATTATGGCAAAAGTTTTGCTAGGAATACTCAGGGTGATTACAATTTAAAAGTCATAAGCTACTTACAGAACCTTTGAGGACTGAAAGGAAAAATCTAATATGTGTTTGCACTCTGCTTTTATACTTTGCACAGAAGCACTCACACACCCAAACTCTCATGTCACCTTTTACAAAAGATATAAGAATGCCTCCTAGGTTACTGATAGCATTACCCTTGTTGTTTACCAAAGGCTGAAAACTGGCTTTTTGATCTCCCTCTCCACATCCACGTGCAGCATGTGCACTGTTGGCTCTGCTGGTGGAGTTCTATAAGTCTGTCTTACAGGAGGTCCAACACAGAAAATTACAGAACCTGGTCCACATAAAAATTTTCTTTGTTCATTCCCCCCTCGACCCTCCACAAGCTGCCAGGCGTGACATACTTTATCTAAAAGCACATGGCAGACCAGGATGAGCAGGCTTCTCACTAAGATGACAGTCAAATTGCCAGGGCTCACAGGAACCTGGACACTGTTATTGGGTCATGACTTTTATGAAGAGTGCCTGCCACAGGAAGCCAGGAAGGTGATTTCTATGAAACATGTTGCAGTTCACATCTGCCTTCACATGAAAGGAAATTAAAGGCATGAAGCTTGGGATTTCCAGCCTTTTTTAACTAAGACTACGTGCTTTAAATGCTGTACTTAAAAAAAAAAAATCCATTTTATTGACTATCTGGAAAAAATTGCAAGATCTGAATATAAAGTTTATCTGAGAAGCTGTGGTGAACAAATCGCTCTGGTTTTGCTTTTATTGATGTCAAATCACTTTTGAGCAGATTAGAGGAACTAATTTAGAACACAGCCTGTTTTTGTGTTCTTAATCTCTCTTCGGATACTTTGCTTAATGCTTTAGCCTGCATGTGAATATAGTCTTCCTAGACTCCAACAGATGGCCTGTATCAAAGTTTTTCTTGAAAGAACTGTGACTAATGTGAGCTGGCCTCATTAATCAAATGTGGTCTATATGGAAATAGTCTCTAGCTGTGGATCGAGTAATTTCAAAAAGCCTGAGTTAGAAAGGACACAACTGGTAATGCACAAACACACAAAAGTCCTAGTTTTTGTGTGTCTGTGTGAATGTCTGTGAGGCAGAGAGTACTGTAAGAATCTATATTTTGCGATTATTCATAAGGTATGCTCTGTACTCACAGTTTCTTTACAAGGACCTATAAAGTTCATTAATTTATATCAGTGAATGATTTTTGGCTAAGGTTTTTAAAAACAAAGTAGTTTTGTTTGATTTGGCTTCTCCTTTTAGAGATATTCCTGCTCTTTATATGACACACATTAGGCATCATTTTAAGACCTTAGCCTTCAAAGTATAAAGGTTATAGACGAGAAAATGGCATTCTGCATCCCCCCCTAGAATCAGTGGTCTGTCAGCTCTAGAGCCTTGTGTATTAATGCCATAGCTTCTCTGCCTGGGCAGCACCCTGCTGCCCTTGCACACACTGGATAATGCAGAGCAGGCCATCCTGGCCATGACAGAAATGTTTATACAAGTGTTGGTCCCATTCTGAAAGCACTGTCAGAAAACTGTAAGCTAGATAGACAGCCAGAAGGAGATGAGGATATATTAAAATCTCATTATGTTTTCTTGACAGTGTGATTTCTAGCAGACTTACTAATGCCAAACAGCTGTATTAAAACCTTTGTGAGACCAGCAGAGAGATGCCCACCTGTACATAGAGTGAACTGGCAGCCTGGAAATGAGATTTCTTCTGTTTCAGATACTGTACTGGGCTGTTAGAAGAGATCAAAAAAGGTGAATTTAAACACACTTTTTCATTGGAGGGTACTTCATTCTGCATTCTGCTGGGAAAGTAATCTTGATGGAACTTTACTGCTTTTAACATAACAATGTAGCACAGTATAAACATAACCCATGAATTTGACACTGCTGCCATTACATTGACAATAGCTTGCTCACAAACAACCCCACTGAAATACAGTGAACTGTTTCCTCAGCTCTGGTGTTATTGTTAGTGATATACAGCAAGGCCGAGACAGCACTTCTTTTAAGTTCTGCTTCATTACTTTTTCAGTTGTCAGTTATGAAGACACAATATCCCCACTGAGATCTGTTTGAAAAATTAACTCTATCTATTCTACTTAGCAAATTTACCTTACACTGCATTGCTGTGAAAATCATTGGCGATGAGATTTAATGTATGCTAGAAAGATTGCTTAAAGATCCTACAATTGCTGATAGTCAAGTTAGACTGAACTAATACTGAGAGATCAAGTTGCATAGATAGTAAGGAGAGAAGGTTATAGCTAAGTTATGACACATTGACTATTTTCGGGGAGAGGGTGGAGTACAGAGTAACAAATCTGAACCTGTTGCCCAAACATTGGAAAATGCATTGGAATACTGCCCAATAACTTGGATTAGTGCAGAGATACTGTATAGGTCAATTAAATTAAATGAAATTATTATCAAGGTCCAAACTATTGGTGTTTGCACCTCAGGAATACATCTACTACTGAAAATATTTTAAAAAATTACTGTGAATATAAAAAAAGCCCAACAATCCCAAACCAATCATTTCTAGGACAGAAAAAGTTAATGAAGTGATAAATAACAGTATGTACAAATCCACTAAACTGACCACTCTGAATTGTTTGGAAGAAAACGTTAATCTGAACTATGTTAATTTTTATCTGGTCAAATTAATGTTCACTGAACCGAAAAACAAAACAAAACAAAAACAAAACCAGAACTGCTAAAAACCAAAATGAACAAACCTAACCAAACAAAAATACACTTATGTCACATTTCATTAGATGGAAAACAGTATTCTATAATCAGTGAAAATGTGAAGGAAAGCAGTACCACCGAGTCAGTAGAAAGCGACATTTTTGGATATTGCTGTGCTACAAAGGGATATTATTTGACTATTTAGGCATGGCAAGTGCATCATGTTAGAGAAGATGTTTCTGAGGAATTTTTTGTGTAGTCATTACTGAGGGCCTTTTGCTAGGGACTCTGAAGTGTTCCAGTCACACTGCAGCACACTTCCAGTGTCCTGTACCTGGAGGCATCACACTTGCAGACTCTTGCCCTACTGAGGAATCTCAACCACCCTGACATCTGCTGGAAAAGTAGCATAGTGAGCTGTAGGCAACCCAGAAAACTTCTGGCATACAGGGAGAATAAATTATTGAGCTGCAGTGACCATGCATTGGTGAAAATCACAACCCTCAGGGATATGGATCCCGTAAGGAATAAAGTTAGGCACCTGAACTGTAGGAAAGCAAACTCCCAGCTTTACAAGGAGATAGTGAATGGGATCCCCTGGCAGACTGCCCTCAGAGCAAGGGAGTGAAACAGAGCTGACAGATCTTTGAGGAAACCTTTGATAGAGCCCAAGGGCTAGCAATTGCCAGGAGCAAGAAATCAAGCGAGAGTTGCAAAACTAGCATGGCTGAGTGGGGAACTAACGAGGATGAAGCAAGTGCACAGAGAGTAGAGACAAGGAGAGGTAGTCTGGGAAGAGTATAGAGATGAAGTTCAGTTGTGTAGAGATGGGTTGAGGAAAGCAAAGGGAAGATAGAACTGAACCTGGGAAAAGACAGAGAAACACAGGCAGGGTTTCTACAGGTATGCTAGCCATAAAAGTAAAGTCAGAGAAAATTTAGCCCCCCAAAATTGCTGGAAAACTGGTAACAACAGTCTCAGTCTTCATTGGCAACACCTCTTGCCATATTTCTTGAATGGATGTGCAGCAGAATGAGGACTGGGGAGCGACCTGCTTCCCACTGTAAGTAAATATCAGGTTCATGACCACCTGAAGAACCTGAATGTGCATAATCTGTGGGATCCAAATTTGGAAAGTCTTGGCCATTAGGTGAAATCCTAGGTGACGGGAAAAATAATAATACATAAATGATACTGAAAAATACTGATTCATAAAGATGTCATAATCTTTAAAAAGGATAGAAAGGAGGATCCTGGGAACTACTGTCCTGTTTAGGCTTACCTCTGTGCCTGAAAAGTTCATGGAACAGATCTTCCTAGAAGCTGTGTTAAGGCATGTGGGGGACAGGAAGGTGACTTGAGACAGCCAATGGCAAGTCCTGCCTGAGCAAGCTAGTGGCCTTATATTGTAAAGTGACTCCTTCAGTGGACAAGGGAAGGGCTACAGAATGATTTATCTGGACTTCTATAAAGTCTTGGATACAGTCCCCCCAGCATCCTTGTCTTTAAATTGGAAAGAGATGGATTTGATAAGTGGATGTTGGATAAGAAAGCAGCTGGACAGTCCCATCCAGAAGGGAGTGGTCAACGGCTCATCCTGTCCTTCAGGTATGCCCCTTGACAAACCTGAAGGACAGGATGCCATCCACTATGGCTGCTGTTTAAATTTATTATTTGAGTCTAAATTTGTTCCTGTTGTGTTCAAACAGCACATTGTTGAAACTCCTATACCTGATCATAAAGATCACCTCTTCTCCTGATTTTTCCAGTTATCCTTCCATGTTTTCTTAATTTCTCTCTTCATGCTATGAAATATGCAGGCTTTAATTTAATGCCAAACTAATTGAAAAGAAAAAGTAAACAAAAAAATTTCAAGTAATTTTGGAATTTCATTTTCTTATTTCAGAATCAGTGAAATTGACTACAACCCACCCATGATAGAGTATAAGGTTGTGGGATGCAGCTCCTTAGAGTGTTGACTCCTGATTCATCTATATCCTTTTTATTGTCATACTTTATGATTTGCAGATCATCCAGTATATTTTCCTTCTTTCTCTTTTATGCTCATGAAAGCTATGGGCTTGTTTTTTTTGTTTAGTTCATGGAAACAAATACATTTTTTGACTCAGTCATGAAGCTGACAAAGACTGAAATCTCAGAGGCTTAGCTTCTTTGTGAGAGATTCTTTTTTCAGCAGCTCTACATCTAATTTTCTTTGTATACCATCTTTTATGATTCTCAAGGTAGTGTTTATTGGCAGTGACCTGCCAGACATCCCAGGTCTTAAGGATGAGTGAATAAACTTAGCTGAATGCTGTTGAATATGTGATAATGCAATTAGTATTCTTGCCAACTGAATTGAAAATGAGATGTTGTGTCTTCAGGGACCTTTGTACTCTTTTGTAAGTGTTTTTTTTTCCCCTCTATTTTCTTTTAAATACATCAGATACATATGAGCTAAGCAAAAATGTCCATTATAAATTAAAGTAACTTTGTACTGTAGATTAGGTGGCCACTTCTGATTTGGCAGTTAAAGTTCAATTAACTTCTCTTCTTAAGAAAAAACAGATCAAAATATGATTTATTTGTTTATATTTTATACAAATAAAATTATTGCTGGTGAATAAATACACAATTTTACATTCAGAGCAATATATACAGGATGAAGTGGAACAAAGCCCAGGTTGTCCTACGTATTAAGGCAGATCAGATCAGTTAATTTCCAAGATTTGCTGATAACAGTAGGGTGTGATAGACTGGCAAAAAATCAGATGATCCCAATAATCTTGATGTTTAATTCTTAGCTGGTTAATGCTAATCAGCTCTGTACAGATTCATTGCATAGAGGTGCACAGGAAATAGTGAAAAGAATTGGTGTCCAGTATTTTTCAGTAAATATTAGGGGAAGATTTTTCCTTGAAAACATACAAGAATGCTGATATTCTCCTTGGAAAACCTCACAAGGGATGTGTATGACTTACAGGCTGTATATCACTTCCACTACAGCTGTTATAGTCACTGACTTTAAACCCACAAGAAGTGAATAAATCAGGTATCTCTGCTCATTAGGAGGAGTGAGCATGAAGCTGATTTGTGAAGTGAAGCTATTTGTAACAATGATGATTCCCTTCAGCTGAAAAAATAACACAGGATGTTGTCTACTTCCGCCTTTTTGACAACACTGTGAAGTATTTTGTTCAGAATGAAGCAGGGGGGAAAAAAGAATTTTTAAAAAAAGAGAAAAAAAACCCCAAACAACTAACAGTACAGGAATACTCCCTGCTAAAGGTGCAGAATGCCAGGAAGGCATCCAGCTAGAGTAGACTTTCAGTGAAATTACCCCACAAGATATGCAGCTCTTGGGAGGCTGGGTGATTTCATTTACTCTTTGGGCATTCTACAGAGAATTAATGCAGTGGGTCAGTGACCAGCCCAGAGAGCAGTACCTGTACTCACTGAAAGTAGTTCATTGTATTTTATTATGGGCACCTAGAATTAGAAACAAAATAAGGAATAATATTATTTATATTGTAAAACCTTCACACTCCTGAAGAGTCCACACTAAAGGGAAAGGGTGCTGTGTGACTCCATGTTGGCTGATTTAAACTACGTCCTGCTGGTAAGGGCAGATAAGGTTTGCAGAGTGATTCTGTACCAATTCTGTGCATGGATAATGAAATAGGTCTGAAGGATGAGGAAATAATTTCAGAATTCATTGTATGAACCAGAGAATCTTGGTTCAGATGAGAAGCAGGTCTGGATTTCCAAGAGCTAGCCAGCAACATTTTTGCCTTTCCTATTGCTCTTGCTATTCCTCTCCTGGTGAAATAAATATAAACTTTTTGTCCCATCTCCAAACCTCAGGACTCTGTTACTCTGTGCCTGGCATTTTTTTCTGGGACTGAGTGATATGTGAACTGGCTTTATCCCAGATATGTACTATTTCACTATGACATAAATGAGAAGATGCACTTCCACATGAGATGAAGGTGTAATTATGTGTCTCATAGCAAAGTTTAGCCTCTTACAACCCCACCAGCATTTTGCGGTATGTTTTCCAACCTAAATATATAGTACTTATAGCTAGGAAATATCTCTGTCTTTCATTTATTTTGATAGATGTCACTTTTGAGTTTGTCAACTAAGGAGTGCTAAAAATTATAACATTTCTTTTTTTCAGTAGGAAGAGATGCACCTACCTACTATCTTTCTTTTAAAAAAACCAAAACACACAGTCCTTTATTTTCTCTTTATTTCGAAAAATCCCTCTGCCCCTTTGAAAATAATGTGGCATCAAACAAATGCAGGTAAAGAAAGAAGCACAATGTAAAAACTGATGTGGAGGATTGTAGAATGACAAGGAGCTTTGCAGACCTCTATAGACTACATCCCACAGAATATAAAATTATATATAAAATAATCATCATATCCTCACCATTTTCCAGTTATCATTCTTGTCTCAGATGATTTTTCTTTTGGTGTGACAAAGAGAAATTTTTGTACTGAACAACAGAATTGTTAATGTATTAACAGCATCTATCCATAGTATGTATAAGGATACTTGTAAAGATACTAGATGTTCATCTGTAAACTATTTTAAGGGGAATAATGAGTCCCCTTAAATAATAATTTTGAAATATTTTGAATAATTTTGAAACATATTTTCAAAATATTCTCAGTGTCTCAATTTTTTAAAAATTATTTTTATTTTTTATCCTTAAATGTAGTTTTCTCAAAGGATGATTTCTCTTCTCTCCTTTTTCTTCTCTTGTCTTCTCTTTCCTTTTTTATCCTTTTCATTTGCTATAATGAAATAGACAAAACCAGCTTTTTGAGATATATGTTCTGCTGATCAAATTTTGATTCTGAATAGCTCACAGATTTCCTGACAGCCATAAGTATTCAAGCTCAGTGGGTATTTGTGCTCTCTACTATCTATAAATATACTGCAGATTTTTGATTGTTTTATGATGGAAGTTTATTTTATTTTATTTTTGCCTTCACAGTTGGCTTTGGATTTTTTTTCTGCTTTATAGACCCTTGTCTTTTTATTAGTTCTATGTTCCCTGTTGATTTTATGTTTTATATTCCTGCTGTCACTACCAGCATCTCACTGTAAACAAGAATGCTGTATCTCAGTGGGTTATTTTCTGTTAATAACCTGTGATACAGTATATAAATAAACCAGAGAGGAGTTCACAGTTGCAATTTATTAGAGTTATTGCAATGTGACTTCAGTAATGGTCTCTAGTTCTTTAAAAACTTTGGTGTGTTTTGATTGGAAGAAGACAGCTATATATTGCAGTTCATGAGAGAGAAATAAATATCAGTGTAATGAAATATGTCCAAGTCCAACTCAATAATAATTGCAATTTCTCAGTGTCAATACTTGGAGACCTATGTGTAACTCACAATAATTCAAATGAAAGTACACCAGTAAAGTAACACGTTATTCAGGTTAGACTGGAAGAATGAAACCAAACAAAATGGCAAACCATACAAAATTTTCTGTCCTCCCTATACTTATATCACTGTTAACTACATTGTTAACTTAATCCTAGTACTTCCCTGTTAAACTTTACAATATAGAATCATATTTCAGACACATGTTGTACCTATAGAGAAGAGCTGGAGAAGAAACAAAAATAGCATAATTCAGAGATTGCTTGAATCCTACTCAAAATTGCAATGAAGCTCCCAAATTACTCAAATTTTTTAGCACACTTTTTAGAAAATCTGACCAAGGATGAAAGTCAAAATTTTATCAGTAATAATATATCTTGTCCACAAAGAATAGAGCTGTCAGCTCTGAAATGTCTGTGAAGGCCACTGTGCTTTTCATCATTCACTGCTGCTAATAAGAAATTAAATCAGAGACTCTAGTTCTTGGTGTGAGTCAGATTAAAGGAAAAAGATAAAGTGCTCAGAGCAGCTAAAAATCAGTGTTCACCCTACCCTTCCTCATCCTTATAAGATGATCTATTGGCTCAAACAAAATCTATTCCAAATGTTTTGGAATCACTTATCATATTCAGAAGTCTGTTATAAAATCATATTTTAGAACTCTTTCCACTCAATACTGTAAGTTTTATATGTACAATATTATACTTTGTGCTCTTTTCTAAGATTAATTTATAATCATCATCTTCTCTAGACATTGACATCACTCCAGAGTGCAGGTGGTACCTTTTGGCCAATCACACAGCAAAAGGAGAAGCTTTCCATTTAAGGAGGACAGATAGTGTGTTTTGCACCTCAAATAAAGTAGATTGCTGACATGGAAAACCAAGGTTATTGAAGGTGTTGGAATTGGAGCTACTTCATACCCCTGGAAGGTGGAGACACCATAAACCTTATTTGGATGAAATATCAGGTTTCCTTGTCTTATCCACTCTACAATTTACAGAATCTGTAATCATATATCCTTGGCTTCTCACAGAAGGGGAACAGCTGACCTAGAAAAATTAATTTATTTTTGTCTTTTACTGTTGTCAGCAGAGTTATTCTGCAGAAAGGACTTCTTACACTGGTTATCTTTGATTTTAAAGCCTTTTTGTTGACAGTAATAATTTCATTCTCAGAAATAAAATTCCCTCATTGACTATGGACAAATATCTTTTAGGAGATGCTCATCCCACAACCACGTTAGTTCCTGGGCTTGCACATTCAGTAAAAGCCTTTGTATATAACTGTGACATACATAACAAATTTTTGCCTTCCTGCATAGGAATGAGTCCTGTGGGATTTATGGACATTAAAGTTCAAGGTTTTCTTAGCAGGCAGCAGGAACTGAGGGAAGATAACACCATGAAGGCAGCGCTTAGGTCCTGTCTCAAGTCCTGCCTTGTAAGTTGCTGGGAACGCTGCTGCCGATATTAAAGGCAGCAAGAGCAGGCTTGTTTCTGCCATGTAGGTGCCATCAGGATTCAGGGACAATCATGATACCACCAGCAGAGAGACTACTCATGGGCCTCAGAGAGAACAGATCCTAGTCTTGTATAGTGAAAGTTTCTGTCTTACAGGAAAATGAAAACCAATTTTAACTTAAGTAACTAATGCATTTTCTGTATTACTACCATGGTGGCCCTGGAAAGACAATATAAGATCATAACAGTTTTATTATTATTATTATTATTATTAGTTTAATTGCAGCTGTTTTAATACCACTTTTAAATCCTATGGAAATATTTATGTATCTTCCTTTCATAATACTCTGCAGGACTTGTAGGAGAAAATCAAACAAAATATAAGAACATAGGCAAATGTAATTTAAAATTCCTCCAAAATGTATGAATATTTTTCATTTTCCAGCTTTCCTTTTGTTAAAATTTATGTTGCTCTTCTGTTTTTACATATAATAATTCTCTTTTCCTATTATTTGCACTGTGGATATTTTTTCTTTTGTATGATACTATAGCAAATGCACTACATATGAACTGGAACTTAGACTAGGACATGTACAAGAAATATCTTTAATCCTAGTAATTTTTAAATACAAGGATGAGCCAAAGGCAACAATTGCCTGTTCTCATAAGAAGTGGAATTTTGCTCTTTAGTACACAGACATGTTGTAATTGTTTTTACATCCATGATGGAAATTGCAGAGAAAGTGTTTGTTCTTTTTTCTGGACAAACAGGTTAAAATTTTTCAGATCTTTGTTGCACGTACTTGAGTTTTCATGTGGGATCCTCATACTTTGTGCAGATGTAGTGCTATGAGGATATATCTGAAATGTCTTCCTGGTAATATCACACACATGAGAACTGAAAATTTGATTGACCTTTGCCAACATTTTCAAAGAGTCTGCAGCTTGTCACATATGACAGCATATTATAAATTAAAAAAAATATCATTGACCCTTTTCTTTAAAACTGTTACATAAGGAGGAACTGTCACAAGCTGCTGCCTCAAGTGAAGGACCTGATCAGTGAGAAGGGAAGATACATTTTTATTGTTATTTACCTTTTATGTGCAGATGACATCTATATGATAGCCAGTGCTGGAGCTTCTGGGATCCGTTCTTTCTGAAAGATGTTCTGTCACTAGCAATACTCAAATTTGTGTTAGTTCATAATCTCAAGGTGTTACCCGCTTGTCCTACTGTTCAGCACCACTTGTCTTTGATGTCTGTATGTCTGCATGGTCTGAATGTTAACTGAAGAAATGCAAAGCATATGAGAAGGACAAACATTTGTAAGTACTATTAATATCCTCTTAATTCCTCAGGACTACATCTTTCCATGCTGTCAAGGCCTTCTGTGATACTAAGAGAGAAACAACAGTGTGTGAATGACTTTGGATGTCGAGTTCTCCTAGATGTTCTCTAATCCACTTTCCCTTGAACAAATTAAAGCTTTCCAACATTCTTTACCCCGGTCTCCTGTGTCAGAGACCCCTGAGGGCTGGTCTTGTCATTGAAGAACAATGCAAAGAAGGCATTTGGTTGCACTGCTTTCTTTGCATTCCCTGTTATTACGTCCATTTAGTCCTGGTCTCACATAATCCTTTGTTTTGATTTTGTATTGAGGTATTTGAAGAAGCTCCTCTTGTTTTCCTTGACATTCTTGGCCAGATTTAATTCTGAATTTCTGAGAGATGTTTTTGTCAGCTCAGATGCACAGTTAAACTGCATTTCCTCTGCATTTTCTCAGCTGTATGCAGCTGATACAAGCACTTTTACTAAAACAGGGAAATTCTCCCAGATACCTTAACTCAAAAGTATAGATCAATCATTTCAAAGGAAAAATCGAATTGTCAAGAAAGTTTATGATTCCACAATCCTGGCACTGGAAAGTAGTCCTGCCCATGGCGGGGAGATGGAGCAAGATGATCCTTAATGACCCTACTCTATAAAATAAATTTCTGATCAGGGGGTTCCATTTCTAATTAAGAGCAAATTCCTTTATATGCCTCCTTGTCATAGACATTCTTATATGTCATGTTGAACATTAATTTTCTCTATTCTGTTTTTAGGCAAAACATTTTAACTACTCAGCACTTCAGCTTTTTGGAGATTTAAAGTTGTGCATCTTTAGGCCCTTTTTCCTTTATATCAGTGAAGATGAATGATAATATGTATATAAAATATTTAAATTAATCAGTGCTCCTGACTACATGTGCAATTTCAAGGAAGTCAATGGAATTTAAGTGACAAGCCTCTAATCACTTCAGTTTTCTAGAAGTTCATTAGAGAAAGGCAGAAATAAAAATTAACCTAATATATTTTTATATTTACAATTTCTGTACTTTCATATAATTTTGAAACTCTACTTATCAGTAGATAAGGAAAATACATTTATCTGTATATGAATTATGTGGTTTATCAGTAGATATCAAAATAAACTTATAACAGTAGTATGAAAAAAAGTGTGTTTTTATATAAATTCAGATATTCTTAATCTTTTTTACCAACTGGAGCCAGTGAATTTTTAAATCTAGGTGAAGTTAAATGAGTTTTATGTACTTATTTCAGCTACCTGTATTGCACCAACCCATTGGACTCAACACAAACCCAAACCTAGAAATAGAAGGATTTTTTTCCCCAGTTTTCTTAATGCTTCATGGTGTTGTCTGGTAATCAGAGATTGAAGCTTTGTAAGTATGATGTTCTTATATAGGCTTGCTCATCTATTTATTTGGCTTTGCATTTTTCACTTATTGAGTCACTATTCAATTTTGATTTCATGTTAATTGCTTTGCTTTTAAAGTTCCAGGCAGTTACTGGATAATTTCCTGTGCAAAGAGGTTAAAGCTAATAATGCAGACAAACAGCAGAAGCTTTCTTTGAGAATGCTGTTGAAGTTTGGCTTCCATGTCACGTACTGGGCCATAAAATGTAAAATAGATGTCTCCCTCCAAAAGCTCTGCAGTGAGAGAATAGTCTTAAAAACAGGGGGAGGGGAGCTTCAGAAAATAATAAAAATAATAAAAAACCACCTCAACATAAAAAGTATTATAGTATCTGAGAGATACTATAATTCAAAGGTGCTAGGTTAATATGAGCTTGCACATTTAAAGGAATTTTTAATGCCAACAGATCAGTGAATAAATTTTGTAAATCTATTCTATGTAAAAGATTCCACTCTTCCAGCCTGGTAATGCTGTATTTTAGCAATAGTTGTGGTATAAAACTAGACTTCAACAGGAATACATCACTTAAAAGCAGTAAGAAGCAATGGGGCTTTCTTTGTGATAAATTGACTCTAAGTAAAAAATCTAAGTAACCTCCTATATTATTTAGAGGAGCAGTGATCAAAGGAAGAAGCATTCAAAAAAATAGCATTCTTGTACGTTCTGTACTGATGCAGTTACTGTCAGTAATGGTGAATACAATTTCTACCAAGGAATGCTGTGGAAATGCTTTTAAAACTCATATTTATAAATCTTTGCTGCAAGGTAGGAGAAGGAGAGTAAAAGGAGGACAGACAATTTTAAGATAGCTGCTACTACTTAATGGTGGTTTAATTATACTGCTACTTTTTCTTGTGCAGTGATGTTTTGTCAACACATTGCTTTTTACACAGCCACTGGACGGACAGTAAATTTCATTGCAATTGTCCTGCTGTTAAAAAAGAAAAAGAATTGATTATAATTTTCAAAATAATGTGTTCTTCTATTGTATTAATAAAAATTTAAAAATCCCTTTACTGTCAAACATGCACTAAAAGGAGAAGTTGTAGGAAGTCTCTGGTTTAACACTTTGTCTACAATGGTTCAATATCCACAAAAATTTCATCCTGATTCTTCTCAACAGCAGTGAACACTATGGAAACCTGCTGCATGAGGAACAGAACTGTATGTAAGCTTCAGATTATTTATTCCCTGAATGTAGGCTCGCCAAGACCAATTTACTCTTTGTTACCGTTCTGGTGTTTCCCTGGGGTTTGGGGATCAGACACGGCAATGGATAGGAAAACTCCAACAGCAATGATTGACATGACATTTCAAATGTCATTCTCATATTTTCTTCCCTTGTAGTAATGCAGTCCCAAAATTCACCCTTCAGCTTCTTTTCTGGTGTGAGAAGAAGATGGCATTCGTATTTTGCTTGCAATACACTCAAATTAATCAAAATACCAGACTACTATTTTAAAAGCTTTGTTTGCAGTACTTAAAAATAATTTTATGTTGAATCCAGTGAGTCACATAATCCTTAATTTCCACAAAAGCAAGACTTTTAAAATTATAATATATCAGAATTAAGTCTCTGTAAAATAGAAAACCAGTAGAAATACTGATTACCATTCATAATTTTTTATGACTTTATCATGTCTCAACATATTTAACATCTTTCTTAAAACAACATTTCATTTAATCTATAATAATATATGATATTCACTACTGTACATGCAAATATATTTTTTTTTAAGATAAGGAATTTTTATTTCAAATCTTGTAATTGAGGTTGGAAAGTAAGACCTTTAATATTCTGAAAAACAGAAAAATATTGCTTGAGAATACTGTAATATTTTTGCAACTCCTATTAGTAAGGTTACCTAGTGCATACATTTGGACATTTGATGCTGGCAATACTGAAGAGTTTCAGCCCCATAAAGTTCCACAGCCCCATTTTTTTGAAGGGTGATGAACCATTTGGCAGAACATTTCATTAAATCCCTCTGTGCAAAGGGGATGTAGTGTATGCCTACCCCAGTGACTCTGTGTAAACTTTGCTTTGTAACTGATCTCAGCTGTACTGGAGACAGAGAAAAAAATAGGTATGGGGATAAGTGGTTGGACAGAGTTTCCACATCCTTCTCAATGTTTTAATCTTTCTACCAGCAAGAAGGGAGTATTCAAGTCAAGGAGAGAAGTATTCATGGATCCCAAAAAACTCTTCCATCTTCAAAAAGTTTCTCTTCTATACTTTTTACCTTGGTAGGATAAATTCTTTCCTCCTTTTGCCTTCCAAAGAATCTAGTCTGATTCTTCTGCCAGGTACTAAAGGGAATATAGATTTTCTAAAGAAATAGAAGTACTTAAAAATTTTATGGAAGTAAAAATAATATTTCAGAACTGCAGTACCAGCTGGATTGCAATAAAAAAATCTAACTTTAAGAAAATTCTTATCATAAGTTTTGGGTCAGTTGCTCCTCTTTAAAGTTGTGTGGGGGGAAATGAGATAAATTAGTTGTTTTTCTTTTTTACCAGCTGTAACAGCAGATAGCAATCTCACTATACCTTGAATGTGTCATTCATTGCAAGCTACTTGCTTTCAGTCATGGGGATTTATAATGGTGGAAAATCACCAGGGAACACCACTACTCATCTCTGAAATAACACACCATAGAGCATTTAAATTAATACCCATTTAAAATGTATTTAAATTCTATGTTTTTCTTGCAGCTGGTTTCCATACCTGTAGCTGAAGGTAGCCAAATATAATTTCCTTCTAACCTTGGCTAGGAAATATATAGCAGAGGATCTTTAACACCTAAAGCAAATGACTCACAATGTTATAATATGTTTATATTTTCACCTGTCCCACAGCACATTCTTGTTCATCATTTAAACCATGTCATTTTCTGCCAGTACCCTGGATGGCATCTGCAATAATCCTGTGTATGAACAATTATTTCCACTAAAGTGGCATGGCTACTCCAATAACAGCTTTAGGGATTGCACAAGAGTAGAAGATTGACTTCTGTGCTCTATGGCTGCGAATGGAATTTATGTAGTAAGTTCAAGAATTTAAAAGAAAACAAAATATAAAACTCCCCACAATTTCTTAGTGATGTCATTGGCTTTATTAGTTGACAATGCAATACTGGTTCAGTTCAAGATAAGCCATCAACAACAGCAGTGAGGTAGAAAATTAAGAGAACTGACATCTGTTAAAATCCTTCCAATGATACACCTTTTAATGATGACAACACAGATTAGTCAGGTTCTAAAATGTTTAGGCATCATGGCTTCTCAAAAGTCACAATTTTCTCCCAGCATACTCCTGACACTATTAATCCTCTGTTAATTTATTCAAATGACAAAAAATGATCTGCAGTATCCTTGAATATATTTGAGTTTCTGGGTGAACCTTAAGAGTTACATCATATATATATATATATATATATATATATATGTGAGTGAGTATGAGGATATGTATGTGCATACATATAAGTATGGGCACACATATTTTTAATTTTAAGAAAATTTTGAGGATTTTAAAATCAAAAATCACAGCAAGCAGTAGTATGATTACTTCTTGAATAAGCCATATTCTGGTAATTTTTCTCATGAGACCTGAGTAAGACAACTACTCTCAGTCAAGTGATCTGATGAAATTTAAGTGAGTATCACAGTCAGCCACAAGACTGCCACAATTTTAGTTCTGTCAACTAGTACCTGTTGCACTGTCATCAAAATCAGTATAGTTTTCTAGTTTGCAAATTATTTTAACATGTGCCCCAAAATGTGTAAATTTCCTAAGCAAATTATGGTTATGTCTGCCTGGAGTGGACTTAATTTTCTTCACACAGCTTGTATTATAATGGGTTTTTAGATTTGTGCCTAAAGCAACACTAGTAACACACCAATATTTCAGCTGTTGCTGAACAGCACTTGCACAACATTAAGGCCTTTTCTCTGCTGCAGCTCCCCTGTGAGCAGGGGGAGATGCAAGATTTTGTGAGAGCACACAACCAGGAAGATAACCCAAAGAAACCAGATATTTCATGCCATATAATCTCATCCTTGGCAATAAAAAGGAAAAACAGAAGGATTTAGGATGGTTTGCTGTCTTTTTCTTGGGAGACAATTAGTCTACTCTTGGAAGGTGGTGACTGCCTTTCTATGACTGTTTATTTTCTTCCTTCTTCCACTTCTTTTTTTATGAAAAAGATTTTATCAGGAACCATATGAATTTTTGCTTTTTCTCTTCTATTTCTCTTTTGCTGTCCCACTGGGGGCAGGGTAGTGAGTGAGCAGTTGAATGCTGCTTAGCTGCCTTAAGGGATAAACCTACAACCAGTTAGTTACTAATCAAAATTTTTATTTTGCTAATTGCTGTTTTCTATACTAGAAAAATATCTCGTGCTTTATTACTTATATTAAATGCAATATGACTATAGTCAAAGAACTGGTCACCTGTTTGGAATAGAGCTAGGAGCTTCCATAACCAAATTATCCAATAGAATAAAAATTTCACTTCTCTAGCTTCCACTAAAGAATGATCATGGTACCAAATGGTTAAGTTTGATGAGACCAGGGTGGGCATGAATTTTCTCAGCAATTTCACATTCAGCAGCAGCAAAGGTTTTTATGGATGCATGTGGAGCAAAAAAACTGGGAAGAGACAGAGAAATTGTGTAGAATGGACTGGAAAAAAAGAAAAAGGAAAGGACGTGGATTTAAGAGAAAGAGGAGTCTGAAGGATTTCAGGACAGCAGGTAAACACTCAGAGAACTACAATAGTTTTCTCTAATATGTCTCAGGCTGATATATGAGTCCATTTTATCTTACTCCCTATCACAGGAAGTAAGCTGTCATTGCCCCACCAATTTAACAGTAAATACTACTCCCAGAAGGAAGCAGATCTTCGGTTGTATACTCCGCTGAGGTCAATATATTCACTGAAGGCAGTGACTGTAGAGGCAATCCTTTAAAAAAAATCCTCTGTGGAGTTACAAATTTTCTGATGAAAAACAAAGCAAAATACAAATATTTCAAACCAGCTTTCTCGTTTGAACAGTAAGTTCAGATTTAGATTAACTCCAAGTATTTTTTTCAAAATTATTTTATGTTTCAGAACCCCTTTCTTTTTTATTTGTAGAGGTGTTTCAATTTATTAGTAATACAGTAGAGACTCTTGACTTTAAACAAAGAAACTACTGAACAAACACAGGGGCAGTGACCAGCTTCAAGGCTCACACCAGCTTTTCCACCTTCACACAGTCATTGCAATTGGATGTTGATGTATGGGCTCTGAAATCTCTGAAATACAGAACCTATATTCATGAGCTATGAAGGTCTGCCTCTGTATATGGAAATAATTCAAGTATTTGGGAGAATATCTCACAATAAAATCAAGGTATACATTACATTATTTTCATTGAATTTGGGCTTATATTTTTTACCTTAATGTACAGTTCTTCTGAACTGGAGGTTTATAACTGCAGGTCATTTGAAAGTCTTATCAAATACTAGTTTAATCTTAATGATGCAAACCATTTCCATATTCATACACACATATGCATTCCTGCTAAATACAGGCTTTCTTTACAGGTCTAAATATATAAATGCAAATCTTGAATATCTGTCTGAGCTACTTTCTTATGTCTGGTGTTTCCAACATCAGTAAAACAGAAATCTTTCCTTAAAAAAGCAATATTTTTTTTCCATAACAAAAGGGAAATTTTATTTCTTTTGAATATTAAGCATTTTTTCATTATATTTAAGCAAGTAGATAATTATGCAATAATTCCATAGTAATTTATAATTACATGTATATATAAATTGCTGTCAACATCAAGTTAAGTGAAACATGTACTTCAATGTAAATAATGAGATAAAGTGGAAGGTTAATTAAATGTATGATTGCAGCCAACAGCCTCCTGTCTTAGAGAAGAAAGACAGGAAATACAGATTGGTATCACCATTCTGTTTTCACCACTGTACTTTCTCCTCTTCTCCTTTGCTGTCCTTATTTATTTTCAATGACTTGACTACTAGTCCTTATCTTTTTGTACTTTTCCTCCTCCTTTCCCTGTCATTGTTGTTGCAAGAACCAAACCCCCTCATAATTTATTTCCCCTTTGTATTACCATATACCAACAGGTGAGGTAAGAAGAAGACACTCAACACTTAAGTCCAGCATGGCCAGTAAGGAAGAATGTTTATAGTTATTGAGTAAAACAAGAATGTATGCCATTCTGATTACTCTGGATAATCTTCAGAACACCTTGCAAATTTGACTCTTTTTCCATTACTAGACATCTCAGCTTGAGGTTCTATCTTGGATCTGGATCTTAATTAATTCACAGTAGCAGCAAACACTGTAAAGTTCCTCTTGACATTATTTTTCTCTTTTTGTTTTTTTCAGATCCATTCATTGCATGATAAATATGTACTTAAGATGATAATGCTGAAAATGTTTTTTCAGTGGGGTCAGGACTGTAATGCATAGAAATTTGACTAATAGAGATGTGCAAAAGCTTCCAAACTATTTCCTGATATTTCTGAGAAGATATTAAGCCAGCTCTGAATAATTTAATAATGTGGTAAAATTTCATTGCCATTAAAGACTTTCAATTGTTTTTCCTACAAAAGATGATTTAAAGTTTGATCAAGCCTAGGAAGGGTACAGATCATCATTCTCTCTTGCTTTTCTTTTCCTTCCTTTTTCTCCATGCTTGTGTCTTTTGTGTAATCCATATTCACCCCCATGTCCCTACTTTTCCATTGTTCCTTACTGCACCAAATACATGAAAGACTTAAAATGCAAAGTCCTGATGGCAAGAGCTGAATCCACTAATAGAGAATGACTTGTTGCAATGTTTGCTTTGCCTCTCCTACTCCAGACTCTGCAACAGCAGAATAGCATCCAGGGATTTGGTTTAGATTTTTCTATTCATTCATAATTTGTTAGACTTGTGATCTTGTTTGAGAAGACAAAGTCACAAGCTTTCTTTTTTTGCCATTTTTAGAAAGTGATTTTTCATAAGGACATCTAGATTGTTTAATTTTAGAACTCTAACCATGTAAAGCATATAATAGTTTCAAACATTTACTAGATCCTTGTTCAACAGCATAAGCCTATATCTGACCATTTTTGCCTAAAGAAGTTAGGCCATAGATTTTGAAAAGTAAGGAACTTGAGCAGACATATAATAAATAGGACCTTTACAAACCCTATAAGACCTAGATTTTAGAAGATTCCTTTGGACTTATAGTTTCACAGGGAATTGTGAAGAGAAAACTATGGAGATTATTTTGAAAGTCCAACAGATCGGCAAGAGAGCTGAGGAGTGTTACAGTTTCTTACAAACTTTTTGACATACAGAGGATTTTTGTGAGAGAAGCACCTTCTGCTCAAAGGTTTTTAAGCATAAGTGAAAAAACCCGAAGGCAGTCCTCATTCTAGGTCTTTCTTAAGTCTTTTTTTTTATAAATCTTGTCTTTTTTTGACATCAAGTTGTGAGTGATTATTATGCAGTTCATGGCTGACTTTATGTTGATAAAAAAGATCTTTCCTGTCTAGGTTGTCCAAACAGAATGAGAAATCATCAGCAACTGAAAAAACAAAAGTCATGGAGACCCCCTCAATGCTATAGGAAGGAATAAACTCAGCCTAAAGAGTAGACACACACATATACACAAATAAAACCACAAACAAACAAACAAAAACCCCCACAGAAACAAACAAACAAACAAACCCAAAAACCAAAAAACCACCACCCCCATACCATTTGGGTAACAAAGGATAACAATTTTGAGAGGGGGGGAAAATAACTAACTAGTGGCAAATCATAATTTTTACAAGACCACTGAGGTTGGCATTCAACTAATGTTTAAAAGTCCTGATTATTCAAAAATAAATACTCTCTTTGAAGGCTTCTATTATGCTGACATATAAAGGCATTTATACCATTTAGTGTAAGTGAAAGCATTTTAGGAGTACTGTATAAATTACATATCTGGATGGAGTGCCTTTGGAGGTCACACAAAGCTGCTGATATTGTATGTACTTTGAAATGTGTCTCACTCCAGGGTGACCACTGGCCCTTGGCCACTTATTGCATGGCATTGGTTTCATATCTCCTCTCAATAAGAGGATGCCCAGTTATGCAGCATCTTCCAGTAATGAAATTTACCATCTGTTTTAGTCTGAATCTGAATTATACTTCTGAACATTTTACCTGTATGAATTTGATCTGGAGATGTACAGATGCACCACATCTATAAATAGCTCAAATATATCTAAGCACAATGGAATGAAAGACTAAAAGTGTTCGAATATTGCAATTCTAAAAGAACAGCTGGTGAAACTCTGATTTTTTGGGACTCAGTCCAAAGCCTACAGAGCCTAGTGGAAAGACTGAAGTGTCTCAAAGATCTAATTTCATGGCCCTGATTTATACCATAGTTGTATAAACTGGCTTATGATGCAGTCAGAATTGATTAGAGGTTGATTTGAAATCTGGCCCCCATTTGCATGTCCCCTTTTCAGGAAGCTTGGCCAGGGGTTTGAGCTCAGCAGGATATCTGAGTCTGTGTTGCTGTATGTGCTTGTTTGGGTCTGTGTGGGCCTACACAACACTCAGGGACAGAGCACAGCTAGCAGAGGCAGCCAGCAGATGTAGCAGTTTGCAAAGCAGTTTCTGAGTACTGCTTCTTTGATGTGCTCTTTGTCAGAAACCTGGGAACTTCTGAGAACCTTCAGAAGAACATGAGGTTGCCTGCTGCTGCCAGGTGAGACTAAGGATCAGATATGGCTTCCTCTAGTTTGTCTTGCTCTGACAAACTTTGTCACCTGCCCTTTGTCAAAGACACCATTTTTTGTCATTGACTCTCAAAGTAGGTAAAAATAATATGTACTCAGGTGATGTTTACTGGTAGTACTTGATTAAAGCACTACCTTAAGAAAAAGAAAAAAAAGAATGTTATTATAAAAATAATAAAATTCAAAGATACAGTGAATTATAGCTGGACTGTAAATGAAAAATTAGAGAGTACTCCTCCCCCCACACTGGAGTATGCTCATTACTTTGTTCAACTCACAATGTTTCACTGTAACAGTTTAAGGTCAACAGATAAAATTATTTTACCAACTGGATGAGAACAACTGTCTCAAGTACTCTGAAAAGGATGCATTTAATGATTTTTTAAAAAATAGTATTTTATAACCTATAAGAAATTTACAGTCTTGTTTTTGTTTCATGCATTCCTCTTCTCTTTCCGGATGGAGGATATTTTTATAGGGAAGGGAATTTCCATTTCATGTTCTAAGAAGACTCTAAAGAATACTTGTCAGTAAAGTTGCTGGTTCACATAAGAACAGAAACATTTTTTTCTGCTAGGTCAAATGCTTCAACATGCAGGTAGTAATTATCTACATAACAGAAAACTATTTGTATGAAGACTTGTTCTCTCTACCATAGAAAATGGTCAGAACAATCATCAACATACTAGAAATCTCATTTCCACAGCTTTAGAGGTAAATGTTTGAAGCACACAATAAAAAGATTGATGTGCTTCATTCTGGTGAAAGACATGGATGTAGATGGAAGCTCCAGGAAGTTTCCGTATCTTCATCTTAAAGAATGAAAGAGGAAAAAAGGATCCTTAGTTGTAGCTGGAATTCTTAATCCTTTCCTGTCTGTTGCTGAAATGAAGACCCTCGAGAGAGAATCATGGCATGGAAAGAGATGTCTGAGGAAATTATACACAGCCCTAGTGCCTTTGAAAACTGATGTATAGAAGGGCCTAATAAGAGGCATGATTAACAAAAATCCACAGTGAGGATAAATAACAAGAGAACAATTCACACAAATATAGGCCCAGCTGTTTAAAAAATTGGCATTTCCCATCCTCTTCATACCAGCAGATGTCAGATTTTGCTAGGAAGCAGTTTGAAAGCCCTAAACAATCAGAAGTTGAAATATCAAGAGTTTACATCATTACCTGTCTTGCATGCTTTTACATTTTTACCTGTCTTGCCAAGCATTTCCAATGCAAACTGTGTCAAGTAGCTGAGTAAGGTAATCTCCACCATATTTTCCTGAGAATGAAACAAAATTACACTAAAGAAGCGCTTGAAAAATAATTTCAAATTTTGACATGATTTAGAACCTCAGCCTCCCTGAAGAAGTTCCCTTCTCTTGAAAGTAAATTTTGCTAAAGGTGAAGCTGTGTGCATCACTTGGGTCAGGGTAAAGATTTGGACTCACTCTTTTGTCTGAGACCCAGAATCAAGCAACCTCACATCTGAAATCTGAACAAGATAATCAATGTTTTTTTGTCCAGTCAAGTTGGGGTTTGTTTTTTATTTTTTTTTTAATCCAGTCAAGTTTGGGGGGTTTTTTTATGAATTCAAGGTGTTTCTCAGTTGACACATTATGTCATTTACTTTCAGTCAGTAACTGTAAACCTGCTGGCTTTTGAGCTGGTATCATATACCTTTTATGATTCTATCTTGCATGCAATAAAATTGAAGTTATATAGTGTATTTAGGAAAGTTAAAATTTATACATAAAAAACTCCCAACTCCAACTATAAACTACCTTTGCCAAAGAAGGAGCATTGTGTATATCTAGTTATATATATATATGAGAAAATATTTTAAAATGCTTCCCTTTGTATTACCGACAAGCACTTGCAGCATACATAAAACACTATTTCCATTTTTCTCATTTCCAGCATTTCCTTTATTTTCATAATCCTTGAATTAATTTAGCTTTCTCTGATATCTGTTGCAAAAATTTGTACCACTTCATTAAACTAATCCAACAACAGTGATACAAATTTTAAGAGTTATAATCCTGCTTTGTCTTTGTGGAGAGAAGCACTTTCCATTCAAAATAAGTAATTAATTCAGTGTGATACTTTAGTTCTTTCACTTCTTTCCTGACACTTGCTAAAATCCCTTCTTTCCTTGAGAAACTGTTAACAATCTGAAGATCTTAACCTGAAAACAGAAAGCAATGAATCCTCACCACAATGTTCCTTACTGAGAGGTTTTTCACAAGTAACTGAAGAGTAATCTAAGGGGATTTATTTCATTTTATTTAATTTTTTTTTTTATTGAGAGATAAGCTGGAGAGCATATCATTTGGCAACTGTTGTTTAAGTTGAGATAAGAGATGTTTAAATTTCATATACACAATAATTAGTGAAGCAACTCAAGGTCATTGCTGTAGTATATTGATTTTATGGAGTGATAAACCTAGAAGAATAATACTTAAATTCTCATTTCCAAACCTCATCTCTTGTCTTTACAAAACTCAGATTGTATAAGAAGAGTAGTTGATCCCAGCTACTGAAAAATGTTGTTTTGAACTTCTAAAAAAATGCTTACAAATTTCTCTTTGAATAATTTGGACCCCGCTCTATCCATTAAATTACTGTAGCTTCTGCGGTTTTCAGGTAATTCTTGTTTGACTTTTTAAATCTATTTAGCTGCTTCTTCTTGGTTGTGCTACTAATATATTGCTTATTGAGGACACACCTACTTTTGGCTGTTATTGGGATGTTGCACATTCCAGATCATGGTTTCAATACACTAAGTGGGAGAATTAAATGGATTGTAAAGGCAAAAAGCCAAAACAAGCCAAACCTAAAAGAAAAAATTCCAAAAGACAAATAAGCACAAACAGCAACAACCAACAATAAAAACAAAATTCTCAAATAATTTGTTGGCGCTCCCAGGATGTTTGTTAACTAAGTATCATGTTCTTTGATAGAGAAGAGCAATCCATCCTCCAGTTAATTCTCTACATCTTTCCTTTCTATGGCCAGTTCTATCAAATTTCAGATTTTTCAGATTTTAACACAAATAAAATTGTAAGTGTTCATAAATAAAATAATAAATTTTCTCTCTCTCTTTTGGTTCTTTCCTCTGACTAGAAAAGAAAGAGAGAAGGCAGGGAGGGGTAGACACTCTCAAAATCACAGGATAGAAATAGAAAAAACTTATGAAGAGGACAGCTTTTTATCTTTTTATTAGTTTGTTTATATTTTCACTTGAACAACCACTTCATAGTTTACTTTCTCTGCCTTTTATCTGAATTGAATCTGTGACAGCAAAAAGGTAAATGATTTGTGTTCTTATCAAGAATATGAGGATAAGAGAGTAGAATAGAAAAACAATATAATAAAATAGAACAAAATCCTGATAAAATAGAAGATCATGATTTTGGAAATACTAGTGCTTTTTCTCCTTATTCTCTACAAAAACATCCCAGGAACTAGTATTTGTGCAAATTAGCATACTTGATTTCCAGCATACTGGTTAAATATATTTTTTTTTACAGAGGAGGCATGAAAAATATAGATGAGGAAATGCCTAATTGGAGTGTGGAAGGGAAAGGTCTGGGAAAGGTCTGGGAATAAGCCTGGTAAGGGTATGCATCGTTTATGAGCCTGCCCTAAAAAAAGTATGGCACTAAAGATACTAGGGGTGGTGACTGCTTGAGAAGTGTCAGGTGATAAAATGGAGAAAAAAAATAGCAAAGCTAATTGCAGCTAGCTAATCTAACATGGCTCTACTGCCTTGTTCAAGAGTTCATCAACACTACGAACTACTATTTTCAAACTCTTAATGTATTTAATGTACTGTAGACTTTAATGGGCGTGTTAAAACTAATGTGAAAGTAAAACCTGAATTTTCTTCCCTAAATGGATGTTTTCTCCTTAGCAGAAGTTAAAGGAGTGTAAGGAGAGGAGAGATGGATAAAAAAGACATCTGGAAAACCACTAAAATGGATCTGTGTATTGCGGTCTCTTGGAAGTTCAATAAAAATCTGTTTTCCACTGTGCTTCTTTTAAAATAAGCAAACAGAAAATGTCACATATTGAATGAGCTATGTTGCTTGGACTGGCAAAATAAAAAAAATATGTGTGATAAAAAAGCAAAGATGTCTTTCTGACCAGCAAATGCATGTCAGAAACCATATAAGTTTACCTAACTTAGGTACTATCCTTTGAGCTGGTTTGCTAATGATAATTCTAATTATTTTTTTCACATCCAAGCAGGGAATATCTATTCCAGGCTAATTTTCCTTCTTTGAGTTGCAAAGCCCTAGAGTATTCTAGCTTTAACACAGACTTAATTCATTCTAAAGTGCTTACTTTATTTGGATATTGCGTATTTAATCAACTTCTGCAGTAGCCTGTATTTGAACAAATTGCAGGGGGAAAGAAAAAGCAAACTTCCTTCTGATTTTTTTAGTCTCTGAAATGGTTTTTGTTCAGTGTATGACCTATAGAACATGTCAAAACTGAATAATTTATGTAACAAAACAAAGACAACAAGGTCAGAAGAGATGTATGATTTCTACAAAGAAAACATTCAGGGACATGATAGTATGCGAGACATGTTCCTGAATGCTAAAGAGGATTTTCTTCTCTCCTTATTTTTCTTTGCAAGTAAATGAGCTCAAATATGTGAAAAAATACATTAGATTTCAGAAAAAATTAAATTTTTAGTGCACAGTAGGTAGGAATTAACTGATTTCTTTTCTCCTTGGGATTTTCTGTGGACCTCAGGGAGGGAATGTTCTAGCAGGTTGCCTTAGCAACACTGTTCTTTAATAATTGCATTAGTCTGAAACTGAAAAGCCCTCAAAATCTATAGAAAATCACACAGTGTCCACAAAGCCCCCAAATTTATCAGCTGTAGAAGTTTCTTTTCCCTAGATCTTGGGTCTTCTCCTTATCAGAGAGGATTTGGGTAGGTGCCTGTTACAGAAGTTCCCTCTCTGGGGTGGTAGGCAACATTCCATAGTAATTAAGATTCCATATTTATGCATCTTTTATCTGACCTCATTCTCAAGATATGGCACAGAACACAGGGACCAAGTTCTGGTTCTTCAGTCTCACCTCCAAACCTACCACAGCGAAATTGTGACAGTACAGAATTGAAGGGATGGCTTTCTCTTTGCGTGTGGAAGAAGATCGAAATCTGAAGGGAAAACAAATCCCACCTGTACAGAGGAAAGAGACATTTCCTTTAGACTCTGATATTTAAAATGTTTCCCTGACATAGCATTTCAGAAACAATGTCATGGTGACCAGCAGTTGATGATGCAAGTATGTGATACCAGATTGCTGCCACTTCAGGGTCAGCCATCCTGAGCTCATGGGTCAATCCTGTTTTCACATAAATTAGAGAAAGATTAATTTTTAATATTTCACTCTAAAATTGTATGCACATATGTACACTATTATCACTTTCAGTTAAAAATATAGTTCATATGTATGTCTATAATTCTACGGCAAAATTCAGATACAATAAGAAATGCTTACTTATGGAATTGGTTTTTGTTGTCGAACTATGATATCAGCACCAAAAGTTTGCATTTCTTCTTTTCGTTGTGTCTTTTAGAATCTCTTCGTGAAAAAGAAGCATAGCATTTTATTCCTCACAAGTTTTGTTCTCTTCCATTTTGCAAAAATTGAATTTTCCACTCTCTTCTCTGTGAGGCATGGATTACAGGAAATAGAATATTTACTCACCCACTTTGTAAAAGCATAAACACTGAGATCAGCAATGAAGGAAATGAACCTCTGGAAACAAAGATTATTAATTACCATTTGACATCAGCTGAAAATCTAGATTTCTCTCAGCAAAATAAAAAAATATTGCCCTGTTATATGTTAATGCAAGAATAGCTTAAAATCTTGTTATTGTGGGTTAAGCTCTGGTTCTATAATACAGGTTTCCATGAAATATAGATTGTGTTGATTGAAATTCTTTTTCAGGTGCTAGAGTCAGAAGCTAGAGCATTTGACACCTAATTTTGCTAGCCTTTTTGATTTGTTAAAAAGAAAAATGAATATGACAGCTCAGAAAGATATGTGAAGAAGAATCACTTTAAATAAAACCGTGGTTAAATTCTGCACACGTGTGTTTGTGAATATGCACTTGAATTTCCAATCCCAGCAAACTATTTTATGTTTTCTACTGACCAATCATAAATATGTTTCTTTGTAATAATTTTCCAGAAATAGCCTCCATGGGTATTGCAGTATTTTACCTGCAAATAAAATATATAAATTGTACATTTGTTTATAGGTCACAATCAAACAGAATTCTTCATGATTCAAAGCAACATGAGGAATTTAAGAAATAAAACTTGTAGTGTCAGATTTGGAAGCAGAACTATAGGCATGCTTAAAGAAAGCAGTGTTGGAATGTTTTTTAAAAGGTCATCTATTTGATCCCTCTATGTCATGTATATTTTGATTTACCTATATTTTTAGGAGAGTTGGTTAAGCTCTCAATGTTGCATAAGAACCACATGACAATAAAATCTAAAATATCTAAATGTAATATCTGAAAGATGAGTCTTATATACATAATATATGTTTTATATATTAAAATAGAATATCTAAAAGTTTTATTTATTTTCTCTTCAGGTAGATAACTAAAAACAGGAATTAATTTCATTTTATAAGAATATTCACACATTTTCTTCTAATGTACAGATATCCTCACTGCTGCATCTTCAGTTTTCAAATCCTACTTTGACATCATCAGGGAGAAATCATTGGAATTTCTCATTCAGTGTTCTTTGAGTTTTAGTGATATTTTTGAGTTTTCCAATGATATTGCCACTTATTAAAAAAAAATTTCATTCTGAAAACATGTATCACATTAACATTGTTATCATAAAATCATGAACCCTGGAAATCCAAGAGTATTGAAGGAATTTTTCAACATCAAAAAACTTGGAGATGGAAGATAAACCTAAATCTCACTTTTTTGTTCTAAACTATACTTTACTTTAGACTGATGACACATATATCTATTTTTGAGATAAATTAATCACATAGTTTGAGCTTATACTGAAGTAGTACAGCAGGAAAGGAAACATTTCTGCATCTTGAAGAGAATGTGTATAGCTATTGAAAGTCTAGATAGTGCGTTCCCTGTTTAATTAAGCATGTGTGTGCATTCCAGATTTGCACATAGCCACAGATCCACGAGGACTTGCCTGCCTTCACTAATGGTGGCACACAGGAAGCTTCAAGGTGCAGAATCTGCTCCCAAAAACTGTGAACAGCTTTTGGGAGCAAAGGGTTAAAATCCTAAGATTTGGTGAGGAAGAGGGAGTAGTTTTGCTCAAAGTGAACTTGCTGCTAAAAATGTTGGTGTAGGAAAGCTCCATTTATTATGCTGAGTGTTTCTCATCCTCTGCCTCTTTTGAGAAGTGGAATTCACTTGTAGAGACAGCAGACTCTCACAGACAGGCTTGAGCCTCGTGCTGGAGAGAGATCACAGAAGCACAGCCTTGAGAGGAACTGGGGGTGCCACAGCCCTGTGATATATCGGGGCAGGCAGTGCCCCCTTCTGCCAGGATGAGCTGAGCCCAGCAGAGCAGAGCTGGTGTCCCGGTGCCTGTGCAATGGAATAAACCTCCTCCTTGCATTTCACCTGTGGCTTGGTGGTTGCCTTGGTTACCTGAGTGTGTTGATTCACACACAGGCATTCTTAGCTGAATCCCTCCTTTCATTTGTTTCCTCTTGTGTTAAATAAACGCTGTAAACACCCTGTATATGAATATTTTAAATATGCCCTTAGCTTTTCAATACCATGGAGGATGCTTACCAGCATAATTAAAACCATCTTTTCTCAGAGAAAAAACATGTGTGAAATGTAGGATGGGATCTTGCAATATTGACAGTCAAGTCACAGGCAGAAAATCAAAATCAGGTTATTGATGTTTAGATATGTCATATATACACATTTAGTACCCTGTAATAGTAATACTCTTAATGGTTTTGAAAGAAGTTTATATAATAGAAATAACCCACTTGCAATGTGAAAGGGGTCATTTCCGTCAAAATAGGATGGAATAAGATATAACGGCTCTCTTCACTGTTTGATGGATCAAGTAGATTTCAAAATATTAAACCACATATATTTCTTGTGTAAGAAAACCATATTCAATACTAATACGTGGGAAATTCCAATCAACTGGCTATTATAGCATAGGTAATTATTTTCTTTTTTCATATACGATTACATTAGCAGCAGATCTTGAACCAAATTGTTGTGAGACATTTCCCCACTTGTTTCTTGACCAAGGCTAAACTTGTTTAAGACAAATGCAGAACTTACTCTGCTGGGGGTTTTGTGCCAGTTTTTCTTTCCTTAGTTTCTGATTCACACCCTGGAATCATGCCTCAAGTTTTGATTGAGTTCCAAGAGAAACAGGCAGCCTTTTTGAATCCGCAGGTTAGTAAATCAATAAACCAGCCCCTCTCTAGGGGGACCATGTAGAAAGAAATAATCTATAGGCATAGATATAATTATCCCAATCCCTGCTGATACCTGGAGTCCTTAACCTTAATCAGCACATATGTCAGGAGAATTTCAATGTTTTATTGTCTGCTTATCTCCTCTTGGCAATGGCGGTGAGTTTAGGCTTCAAACTAATTTGTTTGGGTCTTGAAGCTGCCTTTGATACAATTAGCCATGAAGCGTTACTGATACACTGTTTTGTGAAGTATGCCAGGAATAGACAAAATGGTGCTCTGTTCTTTCATTCTGAGAAGATGAGAACAGCTGACCAGAGAGACACCCACACTGACATCTTTAAAGTAGGATGGTAATGCTACCATAAAGTCATACTTTTGGTATTAGTAAGACTAAGCTCATATTTTGTTGGATTGAATTGATATTGGGAAATGATAAACAAGCTAGAACATGAGTCTGAGCCACCAGAGGCCCGTCTGTCCGAAATGGCAGTGCTTCTATGGGAGTTTTAGTTGTGGTGTCTTGAACCTTCATTTTATATTCTGAGCCTGATTGTGGCTTCTTTCCTTTCTTACACAGTTGACTACAGACATTGAAGAGGAAGAGTAACATAGCATCATATTTAAAGCTCCAGAACAGTTTAGATTTGGTATCAAACTATGTTGACTAGAAATACCTATGTTTAATATACAATAACATTTGAATTCTAGATTATTCCACTCTAAATTAAGAAAATTGCCAAATACAAATATGAATATTGGCAATTTTGGGGCAACTGTGTACCTCCTCAAAAAAACCCAACCAAAAAGAAAAAAGGGAAAAAAAGGACAAGAAATTTCCAACTAGACATGCTCTTATTACTTCAACTATTTGTCTCAGTTTATACATTTTATTTAGTCTTTTTTATGTTTGATTGACAGTGTTTTACTAAGATTGGAGGAATGAGATGACAGAATGACTCAAAAAGAATTTTCATCAAGTGCAAGAAAGAGCAGTATAACTGCTATATATTGTAACCTGTTTGCAGGTAGTTCACAACTGCAACTTAATATGTTGAGGTTAATCTGCCCTTTCATAAATGCATGAGGTCTGGCTACCTTACAGGCTGATACTTTTCTACAGGAAGATAACATCATTTGAAATCTTAAAGTGAAAACATTCTGAGAAAACTCTGAAGAAACTAAAGTGATAAAGTCAAAATAATATTCAATTAAGTTTGAAATATTCTGTAGTGTTAAAAAAGCGGTACAGAATAGAAAAATTTAGAAAAATATTTTTACAAATATTTAACACTTTTTGTATTAGGAAGGCATATATATGTATAATTTTACGAGATCCTTTTTTATGCGTAGCTATTAAGCAGACCAGCAGCAGGATATTCTCTGCATGAGGTCTTTGTTTCCTAACTCAATAATCTGATATTCAAATGAAATCCTACTTAAATATCTAGTTGCTCAACCTCATTTTATTTGAAAGGAAGTGAAAGGAATATAGATGTAGGACAATTCTGAGTTTAAAGGAATTTGGAAGATTCTTTTATAAGGTGTGGTTTTGAATATTTGACAAAACAATTGTTTTACAGGTTGTGGATAGAGATGAGACTTACCAGCTCAGTAGTGGATGAATGAAAGAAGGTCTTTCTGAGCTGGTCTATGTCCATATGAGTTTCTGAGACAAATGCCATGTATATATTAGAATTACTGATTGGTGTTAATGAAAGAAAAAAAGATTTTACTGTAAGTCAAAATCCATTATACAGTTTCTAAGTTCCAAAATGGTTTAACAAATAATATTTTACTATGTTTGCTTTAAGTCTTTAATAGAATGGCTACATTCTTTCTGTCTTTGTTCTCTTTGACATTCTATTATATCATCATTGGAATGATAGATAGCAGTATTATTGATCTTCAGAAAAAGTGGAAAATTACTTAGCTGTTTGGTCACAGTAGGAAGAAAGAACTCTTCAGGTCCATTCTGAGAGCACCTTGATTTTAAATAAGAAATGTATTGATTAAAAGGAGACCAAATACCATCAGAACAATCCAGAAATACTGGGATGGATTCAAAAGAGCTACTAGACAAACAGAGGAAACAAAGAAAAGTACAGCTGGAAACCTGTTGGAGTAGAGATAATACAAACAGCAGGAGAAGAGAGAAGGAAAACACATAAGGAGAAAATAAAGCATTAAAACTGAGAAACATAAAAGTGACTATGAAATGAGTAGATGATGCCAGAATATTTGACACTGAGGGGCAAGATCTGAAGAGACTTCTGAAAGGTCAGGCTTAACTCCCTTCCAAGTTTGCTATGGTAAAAGATTAACTGAGAGGGATGTCTAGGCAACACCAAAACCAAAAGAAAAACAAACAAAAAGCCCACAAAAAAAACACCCAGAATAAAACTGAAAGATAGTGATTTTAAGAGGTAAAGCTGGGGTGCAAATTTTAAAGGTTTAATATGATTGCAGTGTAATTCTACTATGAAGATTTTGCTTTAAGAAAAGAAAAAATACCTAGTCAGTTGTGATTAATTCTCTCTACTGTTTTTTTCTTTTTTATTTTTTTTTTCCTCTAACAGTATGCTTATATTCTGGGATCAAAAGAAGGATTAAAAAGCATAGGCACTTCAATATTTAATTTGTCTTACTTTTTACTTTACTCAGGTCTCCAGGTTTTGTAGAGAATTATAAAGTAATTATTTTTTCTATATACACTGTGACAAGAATAATGGTAATGCTATAGGTTATTTTCTTCTGAAGCACATTAGAGACTGAAGCAATATGCTGTGGTATAACTCCCTACTCATATCTCAGTTTTATAGACTTGACAAGCCAATCCTTGTAGGACTGAGTAATAGTGTTTCAATTAAAAGTTATACTAAGAAATGTTATCATTTCTGTTTTTCCTATAATTTCTTGTAGGATGTGATCAAGGGCAAGGCATATGCTATTAAGAAATATTTCAAGGAATTTTGATACTCCACAAAATGTATTTCAGTCCTACACTTCAACTAACACAATTTGTTAGTCATTTGACTTAAAGTAGTCATCTGCAGTTAGGGCAACCAATTTTCTCATTGTAGACAATTGTATTTCATTTCAGCTGCATTTTATCTCAATTCAGTTTGCTACTCAAATATAGTTTTCTAATTCACCTTTCATGGAATTAGGGATACTTCAATATGCCTTATCTGAAACAATTTCATTCTCAAATGCTTATGTGAAGAATTATTCCTTTTCATACAAAAAGTCTTTACGAGACTGAAAGAGGTCAACAAGTCCCATTTTTCTTCATCCATATTTTCAGAGTTCTTCACTCACTACTTTATGTAACTGTCACACACAGGTCTATTGCAAAGTGATTATCAGGGTTCTTACTTTCTTTTCATTTCATAACTCTAATCATAACAAAAACTTCATCAAACATCAGACAGCTCTCTATGGACTAAAAACGATACTGAAAGGAAAGGCACCAAAAGCCTATGAAGAAATTAATGTCTATCACATCACTTCTCCCCAGAGGAAGAGCCTCATTTTGTAGGTAATACTGGAGAACTCTGCTTTATTGCAGTCTAAGTCTACAGGACATTTTGTAAACAGATACTGTCATCTTTCCTAATCAAGTCCATCTCACTATCATCTTGTTTGACTCTTGTTACTCTTTACTTCCTACACCTGGCTCTGCATTAGCTGGTATCATGCCTGAAATCTATGGTTTGCCTACATTATTCCTTGCCTTCCCCTACTCTGAATCTAAATTTACCACTAAATTCTCACTATGTCTCAGCAATCTCTGCTAAACCCTTCCAATGACTGCTCAACACTGATTTCTTAGGAAAAAAAAATTCTGTCTTTTCTACAATCTCCACCTAAGTTTCTACTGAGCAAAGAGACAGGACAAGCTTATATGTTGTGGTTGTCATTATTAGTCTTCATTTTTCAGCTTCTTCTGATACAGTCTTGCACCAACTAGAAATAACATGCATGTAGAATGGTTAAAAATGTAGAGATTGAAGTTCTGGATTAAACAATCAAGCAATTACAGCTTTCTTCAATTTCAGGACTTTCAAAGATAATGAAGACACTCAAGTAGTTCTGAATACCAATTCTTTTCTCAGGGCGGTTTTACAAAGGTGTTTTCTCTACAGGGACTGCTGATACCAGGCATGTGAATTTCTTAATGGCTGTGATATTGGAGTCATATAGGTGTATCAGTGATGGATTTCTAAGAACTGTAGCTAACCTTCAAAAGGATTAGCAGCTTCCCTACAAAACAGCCAACATGAAGTTATGACATCTAGTCTAAGTTTCAAGGTGGACTTTTCCCTGCCAAAGCACTCCTGGCCTCTCATCACATGGAATATGTGAGGGATCCGAGCTTCCTCTTTGACCAGTTCTGCTTCATTCATTATCTGCTTGTGAGGGAGCTTGTAAGTCAGACAACCACTAAAAAGTAGACAGAAAAATTATTTTCAATAAGAAAGTGAAAAAGAAAACAGACAAAAAAATCCAAACAAATATTAACTGCTTGATTTGCATGAAGGCGTGGTTTGCAATAAACTCAATGAAATATACTGTGATGGAAAACAGCTGACACTATTATGGAACTATATATTTTGTAGGAAAACAGACTTTTCCGTGTCAAAAATGTATAAGCAGCAATAAGTAAATCAAACAAACCCCCTTTAATCCATACAAACAACAGCAAAAAGATCTGTCTTCTCAGGCAGTATTTTCATGGTTTTTTCAGTAATGTACTTCACTATTTGCACAGACATACTGGTGGTTATGAATGTTTTAAAGGCAGTTTACTTGCTCGAGCTTAATGCTATATTAATAAAGGTGCACGGTCTGCGATTACACCTGTTTCTTCTCTTATTGCTAACTTGCTTCTTTATAACTCAACCTTGTAAGAAAATGTCAATTTCCTTTTTTTAAAAGTTTTTTAAAGTTCTTGTTGATAATGGTAGTTGAAATCTAATAGATGAGAATATTTGAGACCTAAAAAGATGCACAGTTTTCCAGGTTGATTGATTAAATTGTATTGGTTTAAATAAAAAAAAAATTTACAGATGATAAACCTTTAATTTTGAAATTAATCATCAATCTGTATGAAATGGAATAATTCTTATTTCATATGGTTTAAATACAAAACCAGGAAAAAACAAGTACTTCAAACATAGTACTTTGTGTGTTCTTTGAGCATTAACTATACTTGAAATTGTGGAAGAAAGTTACGTAGACAGTAATGCCAGGAGTACTGCAAAAGAAGAAAATATGAGCTTGTATCTGGGCAAGTTAAAACTGCTGAGTCAAGATTTAACAAGTATCTTATCTACCTTACTGCTTATTTATTGATTATTTTTCACCATAATCTTTTTAGTTATGGGGCAAAACTGCATGTTTAAACTGAGTGACAAAAGCCCAATTTCTTAAATTAATTTCAGTACTTCTAACCTGCCAGGTTAAAGGTTACAGACTAATAGATACTCCTCAGAAGAATGTTACTTTTCCCTTCTTGCCTGGAGAAAAGAGAGATGTCTCAGTTTTCATATTTCCAGGTTTTCAAAGATCTCTGCTCATTTTGAAATAATCTAACAATACATGGAAGGTATCCATCACTGCTGAGAAGTTTTTGATTCACTTGGAGGATACAGTCTTACAGCTGCTGCTCCATTATAGTGCCTGTAATTTCTTTCTTTACACCAAATCTGTACCAAATAAATTGTATTGCGAGTCACTTGTTTTTTTTTCATTATTATTATTATTATTATTATTATTATTATTATTATTATTATTATTATTATTAATTTACTTTTATTACTGTATCTTACTTTATTTTCAATTATTAAACTATTCTTTTCTCAACATACAATTTTTATTTTGATTCTCCTTCCCATTCCACTGAGGAAAGATGAAGAGAGAAAGGAAGCTGATCTGCTGTGTGAACTTTCTTCTCCAGCTGGGTTTGAGCCGCAACAGTGACTGAAGGAAATCGGATTGTGAGAGACAATGGTTTGCCTACAGCTGATTGTGGGAGTGCGCTTCACCTACGTCAGCTTTCTACAGGACTGCCAAAACTGGCAAACTTTCTCAGTGTTAGCTTTAAAGAAAGTTCTGTGGAATGGTAAGAGGTGGCCAAAGTGATAAAGATGAGAGTCACGTGCAAAGAATGAACAGAAGCCTTACAAGACTGAGTGTCATAGCAATGGAACAGCAAAAAAAGTTCCGTATAGGAAGTCATAAAGTGATACCAAAAGAAACCAGTTAATCTGTAAAGTACAAGGATCTGAATTCTTAACAAAAGACATAAAACCTTGGGATTATGATGCATATTTCAATGGAAATAAAGTCGCAGGGCTTGGTAGTGGACCAAAAATGTTCTCAAATATTTGAAAATAATAGGAAATAAGAGAGAAAGAAAAATAGTGAAATCACTGTGTAAATCTGTGTTTTTCTCAAGCATTGAATACAACATGCAGGACTGGTCTTCTTAGGCCCAAAATGTACTTGAAAGAACTGAGAAAGATTCAAAGAAAGACAAAAGTGTTTAAATGCATAGACGATCCTACATGTATTAGTTGAGAAAACATTCCCTGCAGCCAGATAAAACACCACACAAAGAAAATGCCTAAAAAATTTTCATGGAGAATGTGAATAGGAAATTGTTTTTCACTGTTACTCCTCTTACAAAAGTAAGAGACTATTACATGGACATAGTAAAACCCAAGCTCAAACCAAATAAAGGAACATAGTTCTTAATCGGAAAAATAACAGACCTTTCATATTTCTCACCATCAGTTATTGTGCATGTAAAAATATCTGTGACCATAAAGAAAAGAGATGCAAAGAAGTTAAAGAAGTCGCATTAGGTCTAGAAAATCCAAAATGCACAATAGAATTGGTAACAGGAGAGTGACAGAAGAAGCAATAATTTGTTTGACTTAGCTTTCCTTGGGTGTAGCTTGTGGCCACTGCCTAGAAAAACCACACCGACTTACCAAGTTTATGCACTTATCTGTTATAGTCACTTTGATCCTCCATCTTCCCACTGTGCATTCCCACATAGACTTGTTTTATCAATATAGGGAAGGGAAACTATGTACAACATGGAACACTCAAGGTTTAAGTGAAAACTCAAAAGTCTGAGTAAAGTTTTAATTTTAATTGTCTCTCAATGTAGAATCCTGATCCTCAGTTGCATCAGTATGTAATGGATACAGCAAGCATTAAATACATAAATTTAATCCTCATAAACTGGAAAATCTAGGAGCCTCTAGATATCAGCTTCATGCTGATATTATAGATTGAAGACTTTTTATCTCATTTAACTACTATTACTCTTTTCAGATCTTTAGCAGTTTCCTAGCACTAAGTTTTCTTAGCCTAAAAATCTCTGGGATTATCCTGCTTTCAGGGATTTGCCATCTACAGTAACCAGCCATTGACAGCATTCCATCAATTTCTCTAGAACTTTCTCAGTCGTCCTGCACTGATGGTTTATGAGGCAGCCTTCTCTCAGTCCTTTTGGTTTCTTTCCTCAGGCTTGCTCTCCTGTCCTGCACGCATGATAGGAAAGACAGTTTTCCTGTGTTTTCAAACCAAGACTTTTCACTAAACCTGATAGTTTTCTGTCTGGTGGTCAAAATCATGAGCCATCAAAGTAGGCACTGCAGATTGTCTGATATGCACTGGTCTATTGAAAGGATTTTTTTTTTTCATGTAAGCACATAAAGGAGAATTTTTTTCTATTTAAAATGAATAAATAAATGCACTTTGATAAATTTGACTATGCATACCAGTGGGAAATATGGCTTTATGGATATTATTGAAGAATGAACTTCTCTGCATACTTGTGACTATTTGCCCAGCAGGTACTTCAGACTGACATTCTCATCACTGATGATGATTGATGTTGCTGACAAAAAGAGTGGATGGTTTCAATATGCCTTGTTTCTTTCTCTTAAATGAAAGATGTTTTTAGAGCTTCAGGTTTCTAGAAACTTGAAACTTGCCACAGAAACTTGTCTGGAATACCACATGTACAGGTGGAATTCTGCTAGTTATTTTCTTTAAAAAGTACATGGACAGGAGTTGAACCAGAAATGTTGGGGATCTATGTCAAAATTATTCACAGCGAGTTTTAAATTACAATGCACTTAAACCTGAATCTTTTCTATGACACTGTTTGTTTACTTGCACAAAAGAAGTTGTTAATTCTTAAGTGAATAGGCAAGCACCTTTTTCTAATGCCATTGTTGTTCATCCTGGATGTTGAGGGCTGTAATGCCCTTCAGAAACTGTTCATCAGCAAATCTTCAGTAAAATATATGTTCCTATGCTCATTCTGTCTATAGTCCTCAGAAATGAGAAAAGAATTCCACAACAGAGAAACATTACCTCACTTTTAGACCTTTTCCATATTTAATAATTTCATATAATATATTAAAATTATCTTTTTGAAACAATTCTTCAGTAGAAAGTGATTATTTTGATATTAAAAAGCACACACAATCTTGCAAAATTTAGTTTTTAATAGAGCAGACTAAAACTAAACCTGAAACTCTTTATAAACAGTTTGATGTGAATGAAAGATCAATGTGCTTCCAAGCAGAGAAAGAAAATTGCTCGGTGTTTTTCTACTATTTTTTTGTTTCCCCTTTGGGTCTATATAACATGAGGAGATTCTTAAAGCCTTCTGAGAGAGTTTTCTTTCCAAACCCAGGGACTTTGTATAGAGAAGAAAATCTATATTTTTTTCCCTGTGGATTATGAGATGTCAACTGTCCTGGTCAAAACCGGTTATCCAATCTCGAACCCTATTTGTGTTAGAGTTACCAAATGTTTATGATCTTTACATATTAGAAATTATTTATACTAACAAATTAGTGTTATGAAGAAGAATTACTGAAATTCTGAAAATGAAACCTGAGATTTATTACATTTGATGTGGACAATTCTGTAGAGACATAGGAATTTCAATGTGAAACAGCTAGTGCTAATGATGAAATGAAATCTTGTAGAAGAATGTTGTGATCTAATATAAAAGAAATAATGTAGGAGAAAATTACTTGCTGAGGTTATGTCTAACAGCTATAAAAGAGAATATTTAGAAACAAGAATATTAAAAACTGGATAATATTATGAATTGATGGCACACTAACCAAATGACCTAGGTAACCAGAAAAACAATTACCTTCTAATAAATTGAAGTGGGATTTTTGTTCTGTGATTTTGTGCTAGTTTTAAAGACAGAACTAATTAGAAATATGGTGTCATAGCTTATGTTTCTTAGGGCAAATCTCACCCTCTACAAATATAAAGTACTGACAAGCAGGATGGAGGTGAGGAAATGCATAAATGAACTAATATGGTAGCAATAACTATTTTCTCAGAATCTAGATTGGTTGTTTTATTCTGTGTTCATGGTGTTGATTACCTCTTCTTTTCCTTTCATTTGTGGGCAAATAATAGCTAACATTTTGAGACAGTCTTTTAGCACAGCAACATGAAGTCCTTTCCACAGCTTTGTTTTTATGGGGTTTTTTGGTTTTTTTTTTTAACCAAAAGAGTTTAAAAATAATATCTGAGAGGATTCCCCACAGTTAAATGCATCAACAAATTTCTGTACCTCTTTAAATTTAACCCAAATGTCTCAACAGATGCTGCTCTTCCAGTCTCAATAGGGAGCAGATTCCACAATCAGGGAGTATAATTACAGAGAGCTCTAGCTCCTGCTGTCTCAAAGTTACACTTAGGGCACGCTGAATTGCCTGCCAGTTTCAGTCTTCAATGGCTGACTGAGGCCTTTGGTAATAAAAGATCAGTCAAGAGTACATTATGATACTTCACAAAATGCTAACAGCTTTGTAGAATTTATAATATGGAGAGACATATGCCAGCTTTGTACACTGCTGAACAGTTAAAACCAAATACAACAAGAGTATGAAATAAAATTAATATGAGTTTGTAACAGGAAAAGTGTGTATTTGTCATCACACAAGCAAGGTAATACATCTGCCATAAAGCATAAATTGACAAGCAATGGAAAACAGTGGTTTTAATCCAACAGTTTTTGTTGGACCCTGATCACAACTAGGAATAGTCCTCAGTTATAGATGGAATGCCAAGGAATAATTTTACTTATGAGTCATATGATATTAAAAAAAAAAACCAAACAAAGTACTGTAATGGGAGTTTATTTTTTGTACTACTTTTCTTCAGAAAAGTGTAATTTTTTTTGCTGTAAGAAAAATTATAGTAGGTGAGGAAAAATGAGTCTGAAATGAATCAAACAAATTAATAACCTTTCTGGTTAGAGAACATCTGATGTTCTTGTCTTTTGCTACTCACAGACATTGAGACTTAGTAGTTAACTGCAACAATTCAGAAGAATCACTCATATGTTAAAGTAACACAAAAGGTAGGAGGCAGGACAATTTCGAATTTGAATCATTAGAAATTAGAAGTTTTGAAACATTTTTTTTTTTCTGTGTGTGTATGCACCTTCTTTTTATAACCTCAAATTATTCAATTCATAATAATTATTCATAATTATTTTTCCTAAGCCAAAAATTTTCAACTATAAATGTAGAGAACACCTAAATTGTCTGGAATGTGTGGTAACTCGTGGAATTAAGAGAACATATACTGCTACACAAAAGCCAGAAACCAGGGAACCAAAGGATAGGGATGGGGGTCATTAACATTAAAAACATTTTCGAATTTCAGTACACTTCAGCCTCAACTGACCAATTTATTTATCTTTTATATTCACCTTCTTAGTTAAATTATAGAATTTTATCTCATTTGCTCCAGAGAGAACAAATCATTGAGTAACATCTGAAAAGCCTTCTCCAGACATTATTTATATGTTAAAAAAAACAAAAAAAAGCACATTGATTCTATCAGGAAATTGGATGGTAGCATTGAGCAGAGCTAGCAAAAAGCAGAGGTATATTTGCTAAGTACATAATCACCTTTTGTTTTAAAGCTTTCCTCAGGATTTACCACTCATCTTCAGATTCTTCACTGACATAAAACTTTCTTCTCACTCATTTTCACTGTGGGAATAGGTGAACTAATTGTTTAACAGGGTGCACTGGCCAATGCTATGTAGTGAGATCCTTGCATTGCTTAAGAAGTTCCCATACAAGGACCCTGAAAGCAGCAAAATGCAGAACAATTCCACTGTGAAGATATGATTTTTCCTTGCAGACCCCTCTGAATTCTCAGAAATAAAAATGTCATTTACCAAAATTTTCAGTCCTTCTCAAAATTCCCCCTGGTTTAAAACACATACAAAATTGGGGCTGGCTGTTCACATTGAGGGCACAAAGCTGTCACAGTGGTATATTTGCTGGGGCCATTCCCTAGGTGCATTCACAGATGGTGACTACTCTATCACAGACACTTGCTGCAAAGTAGGCTGTTGCAACAAATAAACATCACTGGAAGAGAAAAAAAACATGGCAGAATTGCTAGCTTTACTATCTTTGCATTACTCCATTAAACAACAAAAAAATCAAGTCTTCCAGGTTAATCAGTTTCATGGCCTGTGCAGCCAGTCACAACAAGAAATATTATTCTTCCAATTATTCAAGTCTTAAGTTTTAGCTATGTAAGTTGCATACTTGTGAATTAAGTGAAATACATTTTAAATTCACTGATTTTGCAGTTCCAAAAATTTCCAGAACTATCAAATTATCCTGCATTTTTCAAAGCCCTGAATATTTGCAAATTAATCTCTTGGGGGGTTGATTTGGCTCTTTGTTTTTGTTTTGTTTGTTTTGTTATATGCCCTGTGTTTTTTTCTGAATTTTTAAATCAATTAATCCAGAATGGACAATGAGAATCTTCCTGGAGTGTATCTCCTTTCCAACCAATGCCATGTTACACACTGCAGTCTCTTTTTATCAATACTATATGGAAATACACAGGCAATCAAATGAATTTTCTATATTTTCCTATAACCATTAATGGGAAAAACACCCCTCTTTTATGTCTTTTAACGCTTTAAGGGACTGCAATGTTTTAATATATAAAGGTTCTGAGCATATTTGCATGTGTATGCATGTTCATGTATATAATTTCATACAGAGGCAGGATGCTGCTGCCCTTTCTAGCTGTGCAGGTGTGTTGCTGACTCATGGTAAGATAGTTCACCAGTACCCCAAGACCTTTTTCTGCAAAGTTGCTTCCAGCTCATTGTCCCCCATTGTTTAGAGGTTCTTGAGGTTATTCTTGCTGAGAGGCAAGACTTTGCCTTTCCCTTTGCTGAGTTGCAAAAGGTTTCTGTCTGTCTCTTTCTCTAGTCTGTCAAGGTGTCTCAATAGCAGTGCAACCATCTGGTGTACCACACTCTGTGATTCTATGTTTATATAAATGCTCGTTATAGTGAAAAATCTTTACAGGTCATGAAGAGAGAATATAGAGAATAATTCCAGAAACAGACTGTTGATTATACTGGGATCTAAATTTATCTCATTTACACAGTCATATTTGAAAAGAGCTGAAATCAATGGTATATTCACATAGAGTCATCTGCATAATCAAAGATTTAGTTAAACCAGACAAAGAAAAAAAAAATGGAGTTTTTAAATACATTCCATAATGTTTGATTTTCTAATAAAACACTGCATGATCATTCATTCATGTGCCCACTTTCAAGGGGTGGCTGCCCTGCATTAACAGAATGAAAATTTGCAATTCACTGGCAAGGAAGTATTGATGTAAAACATGCATTTGATAGACATGTTGTGTAAACAAACCTAGCACACTAATCTATGTTAGCCAAAGATGTTCAGTCTGTAAGTTGCTATCAGTATTCTAGACAATCTAAACAGAGATATTCATGTTTAAATACATGAGCTCTAAGTTGTAAGGACATTACAGGTTCTTCCAAAGAGGAAGAAAAGTTCAGTGTCACTTGTGAGCTCTTTAGGATGAACACTTATGTAATATGTTTCCCAGCACATGAAATCTCTCTTCCATAGCAACCACACAGTTCTGTTTCTCTTCTACACAAGTAAATAAAGCTAAAGATCTGTTCTTACTGAGATGAGGGCACTTCTTTCTCTCTCTCTGAAATTAATATACACCTACTCTTTGCTTATAAAGCCAGAATCTCCCAAAAATCTGTTATTTTTTCTTCCTCATGCACAATCTCAAACTATACTATTAACCTAAGTGCCTTTTAGCTTCCCTTTTTTGCAAAAATGAATTAAAATGCTTTTACTTTTACTTCTGTGGTATTTAAAATGATTTATTGTTTACTGCCTGCTATCTTTTTCCCTTCTCAAAGTCATTACAAGCAGATCAAAATTTTTCACAAACATTTTTTGATAATAGCTAGCTTTTCCATGGCTCCTTTCAAAAGAATCTCTTAGAAATCATAGGTGAAACTCATTACTGAAAAATCATCCTTCCTGTGGGTTGCACACCTGTTTTTCTATGTTTTCCAATTAGATTTAGGACTATCTTCACTGAGCTTAGCTTTTTTCAGTTAACCTTATGCTTCCAAATAAAAAATTATCACATCGCTCATCATCACCAGCTCACTCTCTCATCTCCTAAATCTGTTTCATACAAACATTCACTTTTTTGGTGTTCATATACATCCATGAGAAACTTATGCTGTTTTTACTACTGGCAGATATTTTCTACCTAAGCCTATTTGCAATTCACATAATCTTTTGAATCTCTAAAACAGTCAGGAGCAAGTAAAATGAGACATAGTATGACAGAGAGGTATATTGTAAACAAGGCACTTTAGCTTCGTTATTTGAGGCCATGTTTTAAGCCATGACTAAGAAAGATGGTGTGATAACAGCAGAGCTCAAAGATTTTGTGGGCAGCAAGATGTGCACAGTCTCATGAAGGCTTTGAAGCATCCAGTATGACAGAAAAGGTCCTGCTGGGTGTGGAGCTGTAGCCTAAAGGCATCAGAAGTCAAGGTCTTTGTGCAAACCACAGATATTTAGCCAGAGATATTTTCATGTACTCTAAGAATCGCTGACCTGTGGAAGAAGACTGTGAGCCAAACAAAGAACCAGGACACTAAGTATGAAAAAAAGATTGTCCTAAACGGAAAGTAAGGTGGAGTGACAAAAATTTAGTAGCTTTTGAAAGGAAATAATGTTCATTTCGTTCTCTTTCACATGGGAACTACAAGAAACATTTAAAAGGAGTAATTTTTTGTGTCCAGCAATCTGCTTTCACATTGTAAATGTACTGGCCATGTCTGGGTTGGAACCTAGAGGTCCTTTTGTGTCAGTTATTCTAAAATATTTTTGTTGGTTTGAGCTGACCAAAACAATGGCCAGTATGAGCCAGCTGCTTTGCCAAAAGTGCATGAAATTATATCATTTCACCACTGGAGGCACTATGCCTTAGTCTACAAAATTACAGCTAATGAGTTTTCCTTACTATAGATTTTAAAATTAAACCTGAGAATAGCTTTTTCCATTGCCTATGAAAAGAAGTTTGGCATACTACTTTGACTAGAAAAATATTCCTAATAAGATGTAGTATATACTTTAAAAGGAACCATATTTCATTTAGTTACAGAAATGTAGGTCTAACCTCTGGATCTGTAGCCTTCCTGGCTTTTGTACTGCTGGTGTAGGCTTTTGGTCATTATTGCTTTCTGTGTTACCTAATATGTTGTTGGAAGAAGAAATTTACCTATTACAGTAAGAAATAATGGGGTTTTTTTTAATTTTTCACTGAGATCCACTTTCTCTAATAATTGAAAAGTTTCCTATTTCTTCTCTTTAAAATATAACTCAAAGGGGCAGTTCCTGGTAAACTACTATGGCCAAAACATATACCCAAATTTCATACTTTGCCCAGAAATTTCATTAGCAGTTTTAACAAGAACTCCTGAAAGACAGTCCACATAAAAATATTCAGATTTTACTATTAAAAGATGCATTGTGACTACAGGAGTTGTCTAAATTGATGAGCCATATTTAAATACCTTTATAGTATGCATAGGTAGCATATTTCTAACAGTCATAATAGATTTGTCTCTCCATGAAGCAGGACTTGATGTTGGATTCCTGATAAATCATTTCTGTGTAGCAGGACCATCATACTGAGGAAATTATCCATCTTCATGCATGTCTACCATGAAGATGGATAATTTTCATTTTTCAGAAAATCCCCAAATACCATATGAATATTTTATAGTGATGTTTAGCATTGAGCACCCAACCCAACCTTATAAATGACTCTTCTGCATAATTAGCACATTAGTTACTCTGTAAGATTGAGTCTGATGAATTATTCATACACAGTTCTACAGAGATTCTGGTTGAGGGTCCTCTGTAAGGGCACGTTAAAACTATCCTGTAAAACTTTGAAATAGTAGGGAGGGAAGGAAATACAGTTGAAAGAGGAGAGAGACACTGAATTTATTGTTGTATGAAGAACATTTTGAAGTGCAAGGGAAGATATCTGCAGAAATGGGAAATGTATGTTAAAAAAATAACCACAAAAGAATTTCTCTAAGTCCTCAATTTAAAAATCTTTATAAGGATACACAGCAACATTCTTTGTAGCCTCTAGTGGAATCCAGTAAAGGTGGTTTGAAAAAGACAAATAGGTGAATTCTGTCATTAATTTGATTTGAACATTTCTATCTCTCTTTTCATAGTCTGTTTCTGGGATCCCATTACCTTTTGAGATGTTCTGATTTTTTAAATAAATGTTTGGCTCATGAAATGCTTGCAATTTTTCGTTGGATACCTCTGCCGTTGTTTAGTCTCCATTATCATTTGAATAAATTGTCAGAGACCTCAAATTAAGTTGTTAATTTACTGTATGAACATTAGTAACTGGTAAAGTGTTACATAAGGGCACCGTACTTTTCATTAATTTAGGGAGAGTGGCACATGCCTGTTTCATAAGGAATTGTAAGGGCATTCTAAAACACTTCTTGTTTTAACTGCTTCACTTATTTGCCTTTCTTTCAGGACTGTTTCACTGACATTTTACTAGTAGAAAATCTGTGTAACTGAAGTAGGTTTAGGAGAAACACAATATTCACTTTGAGTGAATAACTATTACCAATATACGGGTCAAATTTATTAGTTGCATTTATGTGACAGCTCTACTTGGCTGTTTTAGTCTTTCCCTCCTAGTTTATCCCTAAAGCTATTTTAAAGGCAAGGTATCACCTCAAATTTTTAGGCATCCCTATAGGGACCTGCATGGGACCAGACAAGGACAGAAGGCGTTCAGTCAGCAGCCATTTCAACTCAAAGACAAAGAGGATATCTTGCAGCTGTCAGCCATAACCAGTACAAATGGTACTGAAGACATACTATGGGAAAGAGCCTGGCTCTGATAAGAGCACATCTTGGTTACAATGAAGCTCTCAAACCAGAAGTTTTCTTAAAAAATTAATAATATATGTTGGTGACAGAAAGCTATGATTTTACTTGAAGCTGTTTCTAGAATTTAGGAAAAAATCCTGTCTACTCCTTCAAAACACACACACAAAAAAAGAGGGATTTTGGTGACAATGCTTACCCATTCCATCAAGGTGTTTACATTTGCTGCTGCATGTCAAGTTTCTGATTCTGGTTTCATTAAGAATACACATCCTTATTATACTGTCTCTGAAACTTTATGAGTGACCCTGGTGAGGCCGTAGCTATAGTGCTGTGTCCAGTTCTGGCCTCCCCAGAACAGGAGATACATCAATATACTGGAGAGACTCCAGTGGAAGAGCAAGAGGTGATTTAGGGACTGAAGCATCTCTCCTAAGAGGAAAGGCTGAGAGAGATGGAACTGGAGACAAGAAGGCTCAAGGGGCCTTGATGTACATACCTGGAGGAAGTATGGAAACAAGACTGAGATAGGCTCTCTTAGGTGTGTCCATTCTGCTAAATCCTTTAATATTTGTTTCAAAAAGTTGTCTCTGTCCCTGTCTCAAAAAAAAAGAAAAAAAGAAAAAAAAAAAAAAAACAAAAAAGAGAAGTTTCCACAGGTGACTGTTGTGTAATATGGCACAAATTTCATAATCTGGGCCTAGATTTCTGCTTAGTAGTGTTTATGAAAGACACCCATCTGGTTTGTGTGGTCATGACTCCCTCTAGTGATGTCTACACAGTCTACCATATTCTCATACCAAATGGATTCTTGAATTAAGTGCCCCATCTCTTCGTGTACTCACAGAACTCCATAATGACGGTTAAGTAATGATTTATTCACATGTAGTTTTTATCAGCCTTAATTCACGGTGAGTCAGATCTGATGACATTTACATGTGCTAGAAAATTTGAAAATAAACTGTGGAAAGAAAATGAGGGCATGATTTTTAGAACGAAAGAAATTATTTCCTAATGTCAAATAAGGAAAAAATATCAAAAGTCCTGTAAATTTTAGTAATTTTAATGTAAAAGTTAGTTGAAAACTACTGTTACAGTGGAATTGAAATGTAAATGCCAGAAGATATAGCATATATATTAGACATCTCAGTTTAACTGAGCACTAATGTTAGGCAACACTCAATCACTGAAAATTTCTGTAAATATTTATTCTGCTCATAAATATCCGGTGCTTTTTACAGACAAATGTTTTTCTGTGGATCTGATTTTCTGCTGCCCAGTGGAGTGCGACAACAACTGCTTTGTTTATTGTCAAGGCTGTGGGGTGTTCCAGTGAATAGTAACATGCAAACCAATTTCTACCCCCAAGGAAGGAAAAATAAGAAATTAATTTCTTTATCTCTGACTTCTAAAACCAGACATGGGACCCTTAATTCCATTCACAGGATCTTATTCTGAATGAACAGATAAAAACTAAACCACAGATGTGCCAATGGAATAGTACAACATTGAAAGAGTTGTTGTTGAAATGAGATACAGTTTCATTTATCTTTTCACCAAATCACTGTGTATGGGGCTAAGGTCACTTTGTCAATGTAACTTCAATTTCAGACTTGTATGAAACAGTGACAATGCTTTATGTAATCTCATTTGTAAAACTTTATGAATCTGTACCAAATTCAAGTAGGAGTCTAAAGCAACCAAATAGTCTCCAGTGAATTAACAACAATAGTGATAGTTCAGGACAAAAGAACATGTCCACTGACAGCAGTGTTCCAAATACAGGCAGTAGATAAGTGATTAAGATTAGAATATTAAGGAGGCTCATTGTTCCTGCCTTGTGTATCGCCTTATCTCCACCTTGAGGATGGTATTACATGCACTAAATTTGCTTAATGAATGATCAATATTCTTTCATTTCTAAACTAGAATGAGCCACAGGACCTTTTACAGATGAGACAACCTTGCATGCTCTTTAGAGGCCAAGCTTGTGAAATGAGATCACTATAAAATAATGTATTCAGCACCCAAAAATAGGGCAAAATGCCTTAGAGAAATAAATCTCTAAGTTCTCTATAATAGGAGAGCACCTCCTTTAGAAAATGCTTTGTAGTTTTCTTTGGAAAGATGCAAACATGCTTCTGAAAACAGAACTCAGTGGGTTAAAGTTCACCAGAGGCAATTTATCTGGAATACTGAACCGCAATGTGTAGCTCACAAATTGATCCATATATATAGAACTGAAATGACAATAGGTAGAATTTTATTGTGCTGGATAAAATATGTGGTGCTTTATGCTCCACCTATCAGTGTGTGTTTCTTCCTGCCCTTTACACAAAGTAAGAATTTTTTCAAGTCAAAAAATCTGTGTTTATGAATTCGTGCCATAAGAAGTCACTTAAGAAAGGAGGAAAGAACAGGATAGGTTTTTTTGCAATTTGTTCTGGTTTTGATTTTTCATTTCTTATGATGGCTTTAACTTAAATTTTTGGGGTAAAATGGCTAATGTTCAGGCAGGTGGTAGGTTCAATCCAAATTATGAGGCTTTTAATTCTTCAGACATACTTCATAAATGAGCAAGTGAAGCTGTTTTAGTATTTAAATTTGTAAATTCATCCTGTAAAGATGAGGATAAACACCTGTATTATAGTTTTATCTAAGAGAGCAGCAAAACAGTAATTCAAAGTTTTAAAATAATCACAAGTTCTCCCCTTATTATCTCTTCATTAACATCATGCCGTAAATCCCCTCTGTCTTCATTAATTTTTAATTTTTAATTTTTAATTCAAATGTTGGTTTAAAGTAGATGATAATGCTGTTGTTATTTGATTTATATTTATTTGCCCAATTATTTAGATTAGTCATGACATGTTGTTAGATAGTAGAATTACCTGTGAAATTAGCATAAGTTAACAAAGAAAGGTCACTTTTCAAAAAATTAAAATATGTATGTGAAATAATTGTTTCATTAAAACAGAACCCCATCCAATGAGGTCATGAACAGTTCCAGAGATGGGTTTTTTGGGCAACCTGTTGCAGTGCTTCACCACCCTCACAGTAAATAATTTCCTCCTAATAACTAATCTAAAACTGTGCTCTTTTGGTTTAAAGCCAGTCCCCCTTGCACTAGATGCCCATGTCAAAAATACCTCTTAATCTTTCTTGTAGGCCCACTTTAGCTAATGGAAAGACATTTGAAAGTCTTCCTGGAGCTGTCTCTTCTCCAGGCTGAACAAACTCCACTCTCAGCCTGTCTTCATAGAAAAGGTGTTCCAGATCTTCTTGTGCTGGGGCCACAGAGCTGGATGCAGTACTGAAGGTGGAGAGCAGAGTGGAGGGGAGGAATAACCTCTCCTGACCTGCTGGCCACTCTGCTTTTGACACAGCCAAGGATGGGGTTGGCTTTCTGGGCTGCAAGTTCACACTGCTGCACTGTGTCGAGCTTCACATCAACCAACACTCCCCCAAGCCTTTCTCCCCAGGGCTTCTTTCAATTTATCCTGTGCACAGCCTGTATACATTTTTGGAATTACCCTGACCTGGCTGCAGGACCTTGCACTGGACCTTGTCAAATTTTATGAGGGTTTCATGGGCACATCTCTCAAACTTGTCAAGATCTCTCCGGACAGCACCTTCCCTCCAGCATGTCAACCTCTGCACATAGCATGGTGTCATTGGCAAACTTGCTGAGACTGCTCAGACCCTGCCTTTGCTTTCTGTGCTTTGCCTAGTTTGTCTGGAGCACTTGTCATTGAAGACTGAGGCAAAAAAAAAATATTAAGTACCTCAGTCTTCTCCATATTTCAATTACCCAGATTTCCCATTTCCTTCCAGGTCCACATTGTTCTTAGTCTTTGTTTTATAACCAATGTACCTATAGAAGCTTTTCTTATTGCCTTTGACATCTCTGTACAGGTTTAATTCTGTTGGGGCTTTAGCTTTACCAACCTGGTCCCTGCATGCTCAGGCAATTTCTTTGTGTTTCTCCCAGGTTACCTGTCCCTGCTTCCATCCTCTTTAAACTTCCTTCTTCTACTTGAGTTTATCCAGGAGCTCCTTGGTCATTCATGCAGGCCTCACAGCATTTCTGCTAAATTCCCCTTTCCTGAGAGGCATCACTTCTGAGCTTGGATGAGGTGATCCTTGAATATCAACTGGTTTTCTTGGACTCCTTTTCTCTCCCAGGTTTTTCCTGTGAATCAGGTAGATCCCAGAAGAGGACAAAGTCTGCTCTCCTGAACTCCAGGATTCATTTGCTGTACACCCTCCTTACTACCCTAAAGGTCTTGAAGTTCAACATTTCATGGTCACTGCCCCCAAAGCTGTCTTTATGCTTCATATTCCCCACCCAGTCCCTCCTTGTTGGTGAGAACAAGATCTGGCACTACACCTCTCCTTGTTTTCTCCCCTATCACTTGGAGAAGGAAGTTATCAGCACGGTCCAGGAACCTCCTGCATTGTTTATGCTCTACTGTGTTTTCCCTCCAAGAGATAATAATGTCTAATATTTTCTATAAGTGGGTTAATGTTTTAGGCTGTTCTATACTCCTAATTAGATCAGTGGCATCATCTTTCTTTTTTATTTGTTTATCATACTTCTATCATTCTCAAGGTTGTCTTAAATCTATCCTTGGAGCAGTCCATTTCCACATACTATACTGTGACCTGTAATTTTTTATTGACAGATGGTTAAACACTCCTGTTGTCACTGTAATTTACTACAGAAAGTTTTCAGAAGTATCAGAAGGGCTCATTCCTTCAAATCATTACCTAAGCAACAAGTTTAACTTCTGCAATTGTATGGTTGATGTTTCCTAAATTATTTCCTTGTAAGAAGAAAATCTTTTTTTTCATTATTTCAGTCATCCAAGTCGTTCATGTGTCCATAAAAGACCATCTAACTTCAGTCTGCTGTGTGCTTTCCGCCTCAGCAGTGACTGACTTTTTGATGTCTTCCAGGATTGTCCCTAATAGAATAGTGATTGTTTTCATTACATGGTCAAAGGCATTCTGTAATTCACTGGTAACTTTCATTCAATATAGTGTGCAATTTCTCTGTGTGAAGTATCCATTCCCAAAAAAGTGCAACAATGCCAGAACTCAGTAGGAAATGAGCATTTTTAAATACTGTTTCCAATGCCTCATTTTGGAATCAATGGCATTCTGCAGAACAATGCTTACATTGTCCAGTTTATTGTTCTGCCATTTTTGTATACTTGCCATTTTTGATATTTTGCTTTAAAGGAAGCTATCAGAAGCACTATTAAACTGAATTTTCTAGGAGATGCACTGTGTTGAAAGTTCTGAACTTGTTCTAAGAGGCTTACTGGCATCATTATTTTTGGTGAAAGAAAATTTCGTACAATATGGAACTGAAGAAAAACTATTTTTATTTCAATTATATACATCTCAGAGCACAGGGAAAACAGTGATAATCCGATTCAGCTTAAGTATAGGTTTTGTTTTGGGTGGTGGTGTATGACATCTGCATAGATAATATTGTTTGTGCTGAAAAGAATTATTTGGCTTCTTGCAATGATGTTACAAAATATACACACAGGTGCTCTCTTTATGGCAGTCTATTTCAATGCCTCTGCCACCAGTTGGATTGCTGTACCATTCACTGACAAGAAATTGATTATTCTCACAGAGGCTCTGTCAGTCTTACCACAGAGTGGTATTTGGTCTTGCTATGTGTTATGGCTAGCAGCCACTCATGCTTTATAATGCCAAAAGCTGGGGAGGATCAGCAAACATGATATCCTCTCCACCATCAAGAAATTGTGTCATGATTAGCATCAGATCAATACACAGCTTCTCTATCCAAATGCAGCTTGTTTTGCAATAGGGTGTTTTGTGGTGAGAGGAGGTTTAAATTGTCACTAAAATTTATATAGAAAACAGAAAAAAAAAAATAACCAAAAAAGAGCCTGATCGTTTCTTCCATGTGAAAAGAGCATCACCCATCTGATTACATTTCATATACTGATCTGCACTTAGGTGGTAGGATAAGATTGACCTTGCAGTTTTTAATGAATGCTTCTAAAGACATGGTAACTGCTTTTTGCCTCGGAAATCTGCAGATATCAGTGAAGGAGAGTGGTCTGAAGAAGAAGCAAGACAAGATACTGCGCTCAAATCAAGAGGTATTTAAGGTGAACAAGATACAATCAGTTCATGAGAGTTTTAGCTGAGCAACACCTCTGTATTTCTGCTTTGCTAACGGAGAAAAAAATCAAAACCACATGGGTTTTCAATGTACTTTATGGAGGGCATATAGAGAAGTGAATGCCATCTGTGAACAGCTGAGGCCAGGGAGGGGGATGGTGTGGTGAGGGCAGTTGAACAGTATTCTATTATCTCTGAGTTACAGATTTCATTGTATTTTATTTAAAATTCATTTTTATTTTATTTCTTTGCATTTTCTATTATCACAGGCTTCTGTGGCCATTTTTATTGTACCAGTGCCCTCCACAATTACACAGTAGGTATCTTTTACATACATGGACAATTTTTGTTTTATTCATAACTTTAGTTCTTTCATTTCCTGTAATTCCACTGGTCCTATCAAAGTAATTCTGTTCTCTGATCAATCAATCTCTGATTGATTTCCATTCCCCTTCCTATATCATTGCTTCTGCTATACATTGTCACTACTAATGCACCTTCTTTTTCATTCCATTTTGTTGCAACTCCACAAAGGTATTGATTTTATTTTATGTTTCCTGTTACTAATTCCTGCTAACTGACCAAATTACAGATGTTTGTTTTGTTTCTAACAGATCTTATGTGTTGGCAAGAATGATTACTTTAAACCTGCTGATTACTTATGCTGTTTGCTAAATATTTATTAACTACTTATCAAAGAAAGTGGTGAGTTTTCCAAACCCCATCTATACAGGAATGTGGGAATTGCAACTCTGCTTTCTTTATTAAGTTGGAAAACTCTCTGGTTCACATAAGATTCCCTTGAAGACTGTCCAAGACTCCAAAACTGTTGTAAATTACAGTGTTGTCTCTACAACACTGCAGAGATGCAAAACTCAAAGGACATAAGAGCTCAGGTCACATATCTTCGTCTCCATTGCCCTGTCCTAGAATACAATGATAACACTGTCTTTGTTAAAGCACATCAAATGCATTTGAATCAGTAGTCTGAATTACGATGACGATAAAATCTCCAAAATCATGCTTTTACACCAAAGGTTTGCCACTATCAATAATTTTTGTTCCCACAGCTACAAACTGAAAGATGGAAAGCAATGTCAAACTCTCAAAGTCACATGTCTTAAAATTCATGAAATAATTACAAGATAACTTAATTGGTTACACTTGCAACTTTAAATACTAATTTTTTTAATGTTAAATTCTGACATCCTATTTGTTGGCAGGAGTGATACATGGAGTTAATTGAGGAGGTCTGGACAATGTACTTTTTCCCTAGAAAATCCATTGAATTCTACATAAATAATGTAAAAGTCTATTTGCTTGTGTAGTAGTTTCTCAGCATTCATTTTGCTGCAAAGACTGTCTGAAAGATGGAATCAGCTCAGTAATCTGGAAAATGAGCCCCTAGGAGAAAGAATGCAGAAAAGAAACTACATAGTCACTTGTAGTTTTCTATGATGTATCAGGCACGAGGTTACTAGGGAACAAATCAGGTAACACAAGCATCTAATACTATTTCAGAAGATCTGATGTCTGCTCTGCAGCTGACTTTCCAGAAGGGAGCAAGGCTGATTTGTGTCAGTGCCATATTTTCACAATCCAATGTGATTGAATACACTAAGGCTTCTGAAATACTACTAGATACCTACTTTTTGACACTAAACAGCTCTACAGAGACCATAACCAATTCTGTGATTTTCAGGAAGAAATTTTATTTCCTTGCTTTGCCAACTTCTTTTGCTAAAAAAAGTATCATTGCTTTACACATTATGCTGAAAATACTAAATTGAAACATAGATATACACATACTTAAAAATGCTTAACCTTTTTTAAACTCTTGACTTTCATTTAGAACTGTACAAAGACTATTGCTGGGAAGTTTTACTTGAGAATTTTGAATTCCCAAAATCAGGACAGTCAAGACAAAGAGTTAAAGGAATTCCTTTCGTCTTATTTATGAAACCTGGTTTCTCAGCTGAGGAGATCTATTGGAATTCAAACAAGCCCAGATATTTTTCAGGTTTTTCTTAGTGAATAATTGACAATATTCTATTTTTTTCCTTTTTGCCAATTGTAATGCCTTCTCTCAAGGATCTCTTCTCAATCAGTTGTCTTTTCTGCAATGCATATGCAAATAAAAAAATTAGTAGAGAAGAAAAAAAACCCCTGACTGACTTTGACATTTGGATCAAAATTAACTTGTCCTGATTATCACCTTTTGAAGAGAGAAAGATATATTGTGCTACATAAATTGAATTTCTAGTTCCAGCAAAACAGAATAAGGACTGTGTATCATATTCTTCTATGCTTCTCCTATACCCATTTCTTTTTCATAGAGAATAAAAGGACATGAGAGTTTTTCCACAAGTTTTTGGGTACTCATTGAGAATTGTAAAAATATTTATATTTCATCTCCCTTTAATGGGTGAGTTCTATCTATCTCTGTCTATCTGTTGCTATTTTGATAGCCAAATAGATTTGATTTGATTTTGATTTTTGGTTTACAAAGCAACATATCATGCTCTGAGATGACTGTATTAAAATGTGTCCCTCTAGAGCAATATATGTTGCTGACACAGCTGGTTATTTGGTAACCCGGGGAGCTGAAAGATGATGTTTGTTTGAAATTAATGTTTGTCTGGTTTTATAGCACTACTACATAAAGTGTGTAGTTCAGCATATAAAATTTTGGGAGAAATATGTTTGGTAGCAAAAAAATAAAGGGAACAAACATTTTCAGAGCAAAGTTCTCTCTTAGGTACACATTTTTCTATTTCTGTTTTTCCATTCTTTGAGTTTTTTTTCCATCCTACAGAAGTAAAAGTAATCTTATTCTTCCAATATACACCTGGGGAACAGCAGAAAAAAAAAATAGGACCAGTATTACACAACCTGTCATACACTTCTGAGAGAAAAAAGGGAGAAAATTATGTTGCTTTAAAAAATTGAATGTTCCCTCAGTAGCAGGTGATAAAACAATAGAAATACCCTCAAGTTTCACCAGGACAGAGTTAGAATGTAGATAAGAAAAAATATCTTCACTGAAAGGGCTGTCAAGCTTTGGAACAGGATGCCCAGGGATGTGATTCATCCATCTCTGTAAGCATTCAAAAGACAGACAGATGGGGCACCTAAGGACAGAGTTTAGTGGTGGATTTGGCAGTGTCAGGTTAATGGTTGGACTTGATGATCGTAAAGGTCTTTTCCAACCTCTATGATTCCATGATTCTGTGTTCCTGGTGCTAAAGGTTGCTGAAATCTGCAGTATCTACAACTAAACAATGTAGTATATCTTAAATCAAGGGTAGTTCTGTGCTGATATTTCTCTCTTTTCAATTCATGCGTGTATCAACCAAAATGTCCAGAAACAGATTTTTGAGATCATATTAATTTCGATGTGCAGTGAGAAATCAAATGCTGGTCTTTTCAAGGTTCCAGAAAGGTTTACTTATATAAGTGACACTCCAAGTATTGAAGAGGCAAATTAGATGAAGCTATTTTTGAAGTATTAAATTCAAGGAAAAGTCTCTTCTCCTGTGTACTTGGTTCTTTCAGAAGCCATGAGTGTCTGAGAAATTCTAAATATCTTTAAGATTCTGCAGCAGTTTCTGAGCAGACTTGGCAGGTTCCCTCCCCCATTCTGTAACACCACAAAGCATAACTGGATTAGTCTACATCAAGTGGCTATCAATGATAAAAACAATACATTAAAAAAAGCACCTAAAAATAATGTTTTTCAACCAGATGTTAAATCAAGTAATTTATTTGTTTTATTGCACATTTGCATAATAGGGCAAACCAGAAATTCTCTGTAACAGATGTGCTAGTGGCAGGGAGATTTGATTACTGGCATCTATTATTAATCACTGCACAAATCTTAAATGATTTGTTTCAACAGTTTGATCAATTTACATCCAAGTACTTCATTTATGCACAAAATGTGGAGATAAAACATCTGTTCACACCTTTACTAGCAGCCCTGATTTTTTAATAAGGTTGAAGTTTGTGTTGAGGAAGACACAAGAGACTGACAACTTTGGAAAGATTTCACTGTTTCTAAGAACAACTGAGAACTGAAAAGCATTTCATGTTGGCAATAACATCTACATAGTGCTTCTTTTGACCTGAAAATATAGGAAAACAATTTTCTAGAGTTATCAAAACTTTCACAAATTTAATTAAGGACATTTATTTTATTATGTTTTGGGATCTGTGTACAAATTGTTGAGACTCTGGTAAATGGAAATGTGTATCTTTAACATTAAGTATCTTGAATTTTGTTACAAGTTTTTTCTAGCTTAGAAATTTACTTTTGAGTTCCCAGTGGTTAGAAAAACAAATACTTTCTTTTAGCAATTTTTTTTATTATTTTAATTGTTCCCAAGGAGGCAAAATTATACATATGCAGCACAGACTACAAATGGTGGGATCTTTATACTTCAATACATTTCAGACAAGATGTGTAATCTTCCTGTCTAAGGGTCAGAACTTAAATTTTTTTATATTTTTCTCATTAATGCATCTGAATTGTTGGATTTACTATCATTGACAGCTATTTTCTTGGTGAAGGTGATATTCTGGATGGAACAAATCCTGAGATGACATGGCAGCCACATTGCCAGTTGTATAAAATGTAATTTCTGCCACCACAGAATACAGTTCATGTTCATGTTCAGACACAGAAGTGGATGAAGCATATTGCTGTCATATAATTTATAGCAGATAGAATCACAGGGCAGATAGGTTTCCAACTTTGTACTGCTTTTAAGACCAAAAGAAAGAGATGCAGATATTCCCTCATGGTCTTGTGTCCCACAGGAAATCAGGAATCACCCTGGATCTGTTGCTGTCTGACTGTATAGGTGCTGTACTGCATCTCTTTCCACTGAATTCAGGTGCCTTCTGAAGGCAAATTACCTCATAACCAGCACAAAAGATGAAACTGTTGCCTAAGGGTTAAATAACTTCCTACCTGCTGACCACATTTGAAGCATGAGTTTATAAGTATGCCAGCAAGGAAAAGTTAAAGTGCTCCAGATCTGATGGCTGCAAATATGAACACAGTAGTCCTATCTGCCATACAGATGACTCTCATTCACTGAGTAGATCTGCCTGAGGTTCATACAGTTTTTCCACAGGAAATAAATGGATCCAATCAGTGTTTCTAGGTTTTATACATCACATAGATCAATCAGCTACCATATAAGATAGAGAGCTAAAAAGTGATTTTCTTTCAAAATACAGCATTTCCAATTGGTATTTTAATAGATCAGATTTTAACAGATTTTATTATATGCCTCAAAAAAAAAAAAAAGCATATTTTCTTCATCAAATTGGCAACTATTTTGACCTTATAGCATTCATTAATATTTCAGCTCTGAGTTAAAAATACCACCTGCTATGATTCCCCTTATACTTTCAAACACACTCATCTTATAAGAAATATTTATTTTTGTTTGCCCTTTAACTTTTATTATTAGAATTTTTCTTTTTCTTTTCCAATTGAAAAAATCTTCCTTTAGAAGTTTTTTCAGAGTATGTTCACAACTTCCTGAGGGGCAAAAACCCAAACAAAAAAACCCCAACACAACAGCAGCAGGTAGAAACACAAGAAAAGGCTTATAAATCAGGGTTATGAGTGGTTCAGTAATTCCAATATGAGCTATAGGACAAAATGTCTAAGGGAGTAAGAGGGTAATACAATCCAGACAACAAACTTAACTCTATTACAGATACACAGCCATCTCCAAAGCTATTACTAGAGTTGCCTGAGGTGTCTGTCGAGAAGCCAGATGTCACTCCTCCATAACTTAGTGTCTTATCATTGTCTTTTAATCTGAAGGAGAAGGAAACATCATGTTTAGATGCAGCAAATATAAACCCTAACTTCCACTGCATTCCCAGTTTGTTTTATAAAACCATGAAATGTGAATTTCAAGGCCACCTTTAATGGTCATGTTATCTAGCTTAATTGCATTGAACAGCTAGCCTTATATTTTTCAGAATATTTATATTAGTTTTGAATTTCTTGTATCCACTGAAACTCTCTTATATTTTCATACTGCATCCCAAAAGCATGTAACATATACTCTTGAGGTCATGCTGTGACAACCAAACTGACTGGCTGTGACAAAGCCTTCACATTATTAAGTAAGTAAGAAAGGATTTAGGTTGTTGATATCTTAGGTTTCCAAACCACTTTAAAATATTACAGGTCTTGGGGACACTGAAAGGAAATAGTGATCTTAATGCTTTAGTTTGTAAAACTGAAAGTTAACCTCCAAATAAACCCTAATTAATCCAACAGAAGAAATCCACTCCAATTAGAAAAAAGAAGAACAAAGTTGTCTGCATTGTCATCAGCTTTTTCTCAGGGTTGCAGGCTCTGTAATAAGCTACTCTTACAACACTTTCCAATTCTAATTCAAAAGACATTTTGTTTGGCATACCTTTGAAGTCATGGCAGTATCCAGAATAAGCTGGTCATTGGAAGTGCTGGATTTCCAATCCATAACTGTAACACCAAACCTAATCCTAACACATAGATAAAATTAAAAGCCCTATCTATACAAAATAAATGACAAAAGATATTGGCTTATAAGAGAAAGAATGTTCCTGTCAGCTGAAGCCAAGGACTTATATTCTCTATTGTTCTACTGATGAGTTTTCTAACCATAAAACAAGGTTAAGGTTTGGGATTAGTGCTTGGAATGTATATATATCTGCCTAGTTTATTGCTTAATGCTATACACCCCAAATACAGGAAGAGAGCAGGTATTGATTGACACCAAGAACTTCTGCTACTATTTTTAATGGTGCAATATTTCTTGTAGTTATAGCTAAAGTTAAGACAAGGGCAAGCAGACAAGAGTATGCATACTTCTTAAAGCCAAGGGTTTCTTTTCTTCTTCTTCTTCTTCTTCTTCTTCTTCTTCTTCTTCTTCTTCTTCTTCTTCTTCACTCAATTGGTCTTGTGGGCATAGTTCAGTCTGGGGAAAAAAGTCTCAAGAACACAAATTTTTAAAATCAATTTTTCATGGACTTATAAAAAAGAACTAGAGGGCCTTTTCCTGAGTACTTTTTTATAAAACTTATTTGGATATTAACAGATTTGGCCTTATTTTAAAAATACAGTGATTATTTGGAGTATGAGTTTAAAGTAGAATATTGTTTTCATCATAGAATGGTTTGGCTTGGAGAGGACCTTAAAAAACACCTTGTTCCTATGCCCTGCCATGGTCAAGGACATTTGCTAATCTGTTCCACTCTCCCCACACCCTCAGATTAAAAAATATCTTCCTAATATCTAACCAGATAAACCCTCCATCAGTTTAAAAACATTCTCTCTTGTCCTATCACTACACTCCCTGATAAATAATCCCTCTCCAGCGCTCTTGTAGGCCCCCTTAAAACACTGCAAGGCCACTAAATTTACATTCCTTTAGCTCAAATGCAATTAGTCAGTTTTCATTCACAAAAAGAAGGAATGGCCCAAGTTCTATTGACGTACAATTGATGCCGAATTTTGCCCCAAAAGGCGAGAATAACTGCCTAAGAGACTCAAGTAAGTCAGCATAGACAGGAGGTATTTTATTACGACGCGTCGGAGAAATCACAAAAGGGATTTCTAGCTATCTCATAACAGAAGCAAGCTTTTATACAGTCTTGGGTGCAGGGTTACATCATATTCATAAGAGGCGTGGTGTGGGCGGAGCGTGGGCGGAGACATCTATTTTGAGGATTATTCATGGTGGTCCTTCAATGCCTTCCTCATGGGCAAGGGTCTTCTGATGAGTCTTCCTCTTTAAACTTTTGAACTCTTATCCTAATATGGTCAATTCCCAGTGTACTTGGCTTGGTTCCCATGGCTTGGCACGGCTCTTAGGGTCAGTTTGACATTGGCACGGCTCTTAGGGTCAGTTTGACATTATTAGCTCTGATCATGCTTAGCTCGACAATTCCCTTATCCCTATCTCTCTTTATTGTTTGCCCTGCTTACCAAACTTCAAACAGAAGGATCCACCAGGATTGCTTCTGGATTAATGAATAACCATCATACAGCATTATCAATAATTCCAGGATTGCTTCCGGATTAATGAATAACCTACCATACAGCATCATAAGCAATTCCTGAGTGTGAATGGGGGCGAATCCCCTTGTACCTAACATGAGACCACCCGCCGGTGATATGGGATATGGCTCTAGTGTTAGGGGTCGCGTGAGTAGCTAATGGGATGGGAATGGGATAGGACTGCTCAGGGTTGATTTTCAGTCTGTGGCTCTGCCTAAGCATTTTGATAACAAAATTATGTTCTTGTGCAGTAGTAAAATGCTGATCGGATGGGCAGTTTGGAGCTTCACAATGATTCAGTGATTCTTGGGTGGTGGAAATATTTGATGACTTTAAAAAACCTTACTGTATCCCATAATAAAAGGCAACTTTATTTTTACTCATTTTTGCATATCTGAAGCTGCTAAACCAAAATATGACAATGTATTTGCATTTTCTTCCTCTGAAAATGGATGAAAAAATTATTATGGAGATCTGATGAGATCCTCCATAGTGAGGAGAAGTTGGGAAATGAAGTCAGTGGGTCCAGGTTAGAGCCAGTCCTGGAGAACACAACAAGGGTCAGACACAACGCCACAATTTCTGGGCAAGTCTATAGGCACAACTGAGTTCAAGCTGGGGAGTTCATTACCTGGGTCAAGTTGAGAGTCCAGAACAACAAGGTGCATGACTGTGACATAGTTTGAACTCTATTTCAGGCACATTTCAGAGGGAGACCTCTGGCTTTTCCATATCTGTGATGTGGAAGGAGTCAGGATAAAAGTAACTAATTTCCACTGTAAGAGAAATTATATATGACCATTTTTGTTGAAATGGGTCTGATACGATTTCTTTGGCATTTCTCATTTTGCAATATAAATTGGCTACACTTGAAATTTTAAGAATCTGCAATTATAACTAAACTGTAGCTCTTCTTTTAAAAATGTTATATAGTGAAAATTGCAGTATAGCATATTTTAAATATTTATTTGTTATCCTATCACATCTTGTGCTTTTGTTTCATATATTTTCCTTGAAAATACTGAAATTCTAATGTGTAAAGAAGATGGAGGTGCATGTTTTGTGAAAACAAGATTTGCTACTGAAAAAAAAGAGATTGACTAGTATGAAATGCAGTGAACCTTAAGGTTTGTTGAAGCTGTTTTTCTTGACAGACCAGTATTTACTGATATGATATAGCTACCTGATGCAAAAGGATCATGAATCTATATTCCATTCTGAATGAACACAGAAGGGTTTAAACATGCACACAAATCATAATGACTAAATATCGTTGACTAAACTATGCCAGTGAAATATATGCACATATGTAAAAAGGCAATTGTGCTGAAGCCATGCATATGCATGAACAAGATGAATAATTGCATGTGCAGGCTACCACCAGTGCGTGAAATTACCTGTTTTGCAAGTGTAAATTAGTGTTTTGCATGCCCATTTACCTGTTTGCTGTCCTTATATTTGTTGTGTTCAAGTTAACTGACTGTTTGATAATTTTGTGTTTTAGGATACAAACAAAAGAGTGAAAGGAAAAATACCAATATTAGCCTTGAGAAGAAATAAAAATGAAAATACTTTTCATTCCTATACTAGAGATGGAATATTCATGTCATTGAATATCTGCAAAACATATTTGTAAGATATATTAAAATAATATAGTGTTAGTGCTATCCTCCAGAACAGGCAATGCTTCAAACGCATGCATGAAGATTGATACAGTTCATTGCACAGTTAACTAAAAACTACAATAAGAACATGACTGTCATTTTAATGCTAAATTTTTTTAATGTATTTCATTTAGAACAAAGAGAACTCAAAATAGTTAATATGTTTGAGATTAAAAACTAAAAAAGAAAATCAGATACAAAACCCATTTTTCTTCAAAATACTGTATAATTGCAATGTATTTTATAATCCCCAAATCTGCTTTGTATTGACCTCACAATTTACCTGTGACACACAAGTCACTTATGGCAATCACGCAGTTAAATTCCATTTGCTGCAACATTACAGGAGCTGGCATTTCCAGACCAGAACAAAATACTGATTTTTAGTTTCATTCTTGGTGAGACAGCAATGCAGTAATGCTGCCACCTGATCTGAAAGTAACTATACATTACTACTCTTAGGATCACAGCACTATCATTTCACGTTTTCCGAGTATCCTTTGAAACTACTACCGTGTAACTTATTTCCTTTATGGGCAACTGTTATAGTCCTCAAGTTAATGCAAGCTAAATAGACAAATAATAAGTTGGAAATCAATAGTGCTCATATTTTGTTCTTCCTGTTGAAGTACATGGCATTATTATTACCTGTGAATCTTCATTCTATACATTTAAGGCACAATTAATTGAAGTAGAGACAGTCTCATTTTTTACTTCTCTTAAAGTCTCCTGAAGTACTCCCACTGAAAATGGCAACTGATTTATATTTAGGGGTCTTTTATATCCTCTCTAAAGGTTCAGACAAAATATCAGACACAGTTCTTCCCCTTCCCCACAAAACTGAATTTAGTGGCATCATAAAAAATACTCAGTGACCAGTATCAAACAATAAAAGAAAGTTTTAATTTGCTCAATTTCTACAAGAACAAAATGAGTAAAATATTATGGACTTATCTCTTAAAGAATGTAATACACTAGAAAACAGCAGCCAAAATTTTCCATGAGACTAAAAGTCTTGTCAGTGTTTTTCAAATCTCCCGATTTCTTTTTGCAGCATTCTGTATTTTTCCTGAACATATGTAGAAGCCAGTTTTGGAGACAATTTAGCAAAGGCTCTCTGTGACAATGACAGTGCTGAATACAAAAAGTACCTTGAGGGCACCTTAACCCTTTTGCATGAAACTCATTTGAGGTAGAAGTATTCAGTCCTGAAAGCTTCTGTAGGCCAAGGGTTATGAACCCTTGTGCTTAAAAAGTCCAGATCCATGAGGAAGATGAATTTTAGGTGGATGAAAGGAAGTGGTTTCTTTTTGGAGTGAAGAGAAGATGGACCCAGGCTGACTTCCTTTAAATCTAATAGTGGTGTCTAAAATACTGGTTGGGGTTTGTAAACTATTGCCTTGGCTCACAGCTCCTCCAGTAGGTAATGTGTGTCTGACAACTGCAAGAGTGCCAAAGATAAACCAGGCAAACTACATGAAACAACAGACATGGAAAGCTGCATGAAAAGATCTGGGGAGGGCATGTTCATGTTTTTCCTCATTGAAAAGACCTTTTAACATAGCCTGGAGCTGACTGAGTCCTCCTTCTATTTTTGCTTAAATAGCCCAAGTATTCCTGCTTGCTTCCTAAACCCAGAAGTGGTTCTTATGAAACCCTTATCTCTTCACTTTATAAGCTTAGAGAAATACACTGCAGAAGACATTTGCCTTTACAAGCCTCAGCTGGGTATTGCCAAATTTATCCACAGGAAATCCAGAGCATGGGTGGCCCATCTGGCAAAATTCAGACATTCAGTCTGAATATTGATATTCCATTGATACAATGGAAAGTATTTCCATATGAGAAAATGAACAAGTCTATCTTCCCTCTCTGTCCTTCAAATTTCCAGTTGCTAATTTTCTGGAACCATAGAATACTCTGTTAAACCTTCTTATTGCATTACTCTCTGCTTAATTATAAAGCAAAATTGACCATAGTCAACCTATAAAATAGATGATACAGTAAATCTCTCCTTCAATAGTGTGACATTAAAGATTTGATTTGCTTATGGTTTATTTTTGTCATGCTTTTGATTTGTTGGCCTAGAAAATAATTAATTGATAACAGTATCTTGTTTACTGAAAAGTATTGAGTAAAGAAGCCCACACAAATGATGATAGCCTCTAATTACAATTCTATTTAGTTTAATGAAAGGCCTGCATCAAAGGGTCTAACCCCAGAGGATTTTCTAAAGTAGGATTTATGCTTTTCTACTTTAGTCTCCTTTTTTTTTTTTTTTTTTTTTCCCTGAAGCTTTAAAGGTTTTCAATGTTTTGGGCTCTGCTGTTGTTTCACTTGTATAATGTATATTATACCTTTGAATGACCTCAGCATTGTCAGGGTTTCACAAACCTTGATTCGAGCTAACTCAGCCACAAAAGTATCTGAAACAATAAGTTTTTAAGGTTGTAACAAATATTACATTTAATGAGTACAGTGCACAAGTAATGATGCACTGAATCAGTATGAAGCCTCAAAAAATGATTTCTGTTGGCACTATAAAAGGAATGCAATTTTTCTTGTTGAAATACCATTTTTCAGTTACTGCATGACTGATGTGGTAATTATCCCCTACACCTGGGATTTAAATCCAATCCTACAAGCCCATTTTCTGTTTGCAAGCTGTCAGACTGATGCATAGTCTTTGTTCTTATCTGGCAATAGTCAAGGAATCAGTAATTCAGAAACAACAAAGCCACTGATGGGTCATCATGTAATCTGCACTGAAAATTGCAATCTGTAATGAGATTGAAAACACAGATGAGGAGACTAAAACTGATTACCTACCATACCTAAAATTTTCAATTTTATTGCACAAATATGATCAAAGTAGCTCATAAATTAAGATACTAGTTGAAAAAAGTAAAGATTACTTTTAAATTAGGTGAAAAGAAGATAAGTTATTTAAATGTAAATTATTTGTTTTACAGCAATTTACTTCATCTTCAGAGTGATTCACATCTTTACATTATTTTATTTTCCATTTCAGAATATGGTGTATCTTGTCAATTAGTCAGGACTGGTGTAAGATATTTTGTTTCCTTAAAACAAATACACGTTCAATGATAAAAAAAAAATAAATAGTGATCAGCCAAATTTCATATTATAGGCTAGGAAGATGTGAGCTTCTTCTCAACAAAGTAACCAAAAATAGACTTCACATAGGTTAAAAATATAAGTTTTATTGATGTTCCTGACTTCTTTAATGCCCTAACAGCAACTTACAGATAGATGTTGCACTGTTGTTCTCAACTCAAAACCATAAATCACTTTTTTCTGCAATAATGAGATTATGACTAGTATGATGAACAGAAATAAATTATCATAGATATTTCCAATAGGTTTCTGACTAAGCACTATGCTGAAAAAGTAAAAAAAAAAAAATCCAATTATTCAGGAGATTGACTGATGCATTCTTTTCTTCAAACTTTCTTGAACAAATTTGGTTCTTTTCTGCTATATTTTCCTTTTTTCTAAATATACTCTTTGGCTCCAGAAAGTACTCTAAATTCTCCATTAGTGTTCAACATGTAAAACTCTAGAAAGTCTAGAAAAGATAGGTCTGTCCAAGAAAAGAAAAACAAATCTATAATTTTTGTAACAGTGCCGGATAGTCCATCCAGAAAAAGAGTTTAGAGGCACACAAGCCATTCAAATACCTATTTCCTCAGTATATGACATGCATAGGTCCATAAAAACTATTTGATTTACATTGTTCATGTATCCATCTTCAATCGTGGTCTGAAATTAATTTCAGTTTTATTTTATTGCTTTGTGTCTTTATTACGCTTTGTTTTTCTTGCACTAAGTTTGCAGTGAGAAAATGCCTGTGGAACACATTTGTGAGCAGCCAGAGATGTTGAATGGATTTCTGTATGTCTCTGCATGAAAACTATTGCAGATGCTAGTCTAGTCCTTGCCCGTAATAACATGCTCCAAACATATCTCATGATAAGAGTCTTCAAAGGGTTTATGTACAAAGACATTTACCTCATAAGTCTCTAACTATTTTGGTAACTTGCAAGATGACCAGTTCAGCTGTGGTGGCAATAGATCGTAGCAGGGGATAAGGATTCCATGGACCAGGTTTCAGCCTTCTTCAGGTTTCCTTGCAAGTGAGCACTTGGCTTACCTATCTTCTCCAGCTGTAAAATAAGTCCAAGTAGATGTGCTGTATAGAAATCATCTGAGAAATAAATTATTATGACAAATCATTGCACAGATGGAAAAATACATCCAGAATATTTGCTCGAATGCCTCCTGCCAAACGAGAACTTTTGGAGTCAGTTATTTTTGTCTGCTTTTATGTCAAGGACTAAAATGACATACTGCCCTAAATCATTCCTGTTCTTCAAATTAATCCAGAAAATCTTACTGTAATAGAAATCATGGTAGCAGGTTTTAGAACAAAATGTTCCAATATATAGCTACTTTTTCCCCTTTAAGTCTGTACACCTGATACTCACTGGCAGAAGATATATAACAGTATGTTATGTATGTCTTGAAGTGCAGAATTAATAAGCTTTAACTTGTAAAATCTTTATTCCTATTATCTCCACCCTATCCAGAGGCTGATTTCAGGAGTGTAGCCCTTGGCTGATGTGAGTACAGTGTTCTCAGTAATGTGTTTACAGAAATATTCTAACAATTGCCAATGCACACTAAAAGTGATATAATAAATTAATCACATTAGGTAGATTGTATGGGGTAGAGTACAGATTTGAGTAAAATTTCAGATACTTTCTATGATGAAATACATTGACCTTATATTAATCCATCCAAAATGTCAAAGGGACAGGTAGAGATTAGAATGTATCCTAAAGATTTTTAGTTTGTGTCTGATGAAGTACCGAGTAGAAAGAACTGCCATAATTCCAAAATAAGAAAAAGAATTTAGGCTTTATTTACAAACTAAATCAATCAACCAAATCAAAGATTCAAAGAAAACACAAATACAATTAAAATCAATGTGCAGCTCATGCATGTAAAACAAAGAATTGAAAAATTCCATTTACATATCAGCTGTTATTTAATAATCTTAATGTTTGTAATTAATTCATTACTGTTCTTGCTGAGAGTGATAAAAGGATCTTCTAAGTGACTGTGTCTTAATTAACATTTGTTTATCCTTATGCTACAATCCTAAATATTAAGTATTATTCTTCTCAGTAACCATATGTATTTTTAGCTGAAAACTACTGAAATAAAGAAGAAAATTTGATTTAAAAAGTGAAAAATTTTGAGACAAACTAACATTGATGTAAAAATTATATACTTGCTATGTAAAGACAAAATATTTTGCAGACATGAGAGAGAGCAACTGAGAGCACAATGAAAATCAGTGACAGTAAAAAGGAATAAAATATATTAAATTAAAAATATTTCTATTTCCTAAAAGTTGCAAGCATATAAATGAAATATAGAAATAAATACAGCAATAGCCTGTACATTCTTGGATGTTTCAGAAAATCAAGTTGTTTTATTTTGTGGCCTTCACGTATAACACAGAAACACAATACTTTTCTTTCAAAGACAATTTCTGAACTTGAGCTATCAAGTTTTGAAACTGATTTTTGTTATCCACAGACTTCTATTACATATTGATGTGCACCATTACTTATGAACAGTTGCATGGGACAGGATCTTGTTGGTCTTAACCTTTTCATTTTCAACCTAAAGGGTTCTGTAAATATGATATGTTTATCATGATAAATTTTGTCATAACATCTATGATTTGCTTTACTGTCTGGAAATTCCACCACAAATATTGTCCTGAAATATGAACTGAGTCCTTTCAGGACTCCGTATTCTATGCAATTTCTCTTGGTGCTTCTTTTGTTTTCCTTCACCACAGACACACATAGTGAGTAGACTGAGTAGCTTGTTTTATCTCACAGTATTTTGTTTCATATGTGCCATGGCCAGTGTTTTCATTACCCATTCAAAAAGCTCTTATGCTTGCCAAAATTCTCAGCACATCTCTGGTATGGCAAAACTTTTCTACCCATCTGCTGTTTGCAGATCTTATAATTGCCCCTTAAGCCTAAAGACCAGATAGACTCAGTATGCAATCAGATTTGATGTTTAAGATTGTCTGTCATTAATGGAAGGAATGCCAATATTAAAGACACAACAAACATGAAGGGGAAATTGTACTTATCTGCACTTATGACTCAGGAAGATAAGACATGAGATGAAAAGAAATGCAAATGTTTCCATCCAAAGAAAATTAATTGCAGATCAAGAGAGAAAAATATCTGATTTTAACCAAAGGGAGAAATCTTAGGTGAAAATGTCAAGAACAGAGAATAAGATCTCATAGTATTATTTCTTTTCAGACATTATTTCAATTTTCAAAAATTTCTTCAAATTGTACTTCTACACATTTTAAAGGCTTCTGAAGGATGAATCCCACCAAATTCTTCTGTTTTGAAAAGATATGGTTAATGGTGTTTGATGCCAAACAAGAAGGTATTTTACTTTTTTATACTTCTTCCACTAAATAACCATTAAAGTCTTTCTCTCTCAGTCTTTCACAGTCACTAAAATGGCTAGTTTGGTAATGGTGTTGAAATTTAATAGATAGGTTAATATATAAACTCATGCCAAATTATTTTTCATTTTGGCAGGAAAAAAATATTAAACTAAGTTTCAGTGATCACTGACTATAATTCAGCACCCAAATGATAATAATACATATTTTCTTGTCCAATCAGATTTTATAAATGGTTCAAGATTTATCCATAGTATTTCAAGTCTACCACATATCAGAATTAATCAAAGATCATGTTCTGCAATGTTTCTGTAGTCATGAACAGCCGTTAACATCTAATGTTTTTCTTCCCCTTAAGAAATGTGAAGAATCCCAAACAAAATTTAACAGTTTAATGGCTTAGTTCAGGAAAAAAAATAAAGCAAACAGCAGCCTAGATGTTGTCTAATCATTTCAAATGTGTAAGCACTTCTTTGTTCCAGAACATCTGTTATTGAAAATATTGCCCAGACCAAAACAGCAATTATATTTTTGATTTTTCTAGAATATTTGACATGCCTTTGGAAGTTTATGCTTTTTTATATGGTCTTGTTATAAAGTAACAACTCTTAATTCTTTAGAGGCAGATCTGTTTTGATAAAATTTGTCAGAAAATGTTTTGGCTTGAAGGACAAGAAACTGCAACTTGTCAGTGTTGCATTGAAAAACTTTGGAGAAAGGGAAAAGTCAGATTTCAAAAAGGACCTTTTAGTTATTTGTTTTACAGACACAAAGAAGCATTTTGCAATCCAAAAACACATTGTAGATATAGGGAAGGCAGCTGATTATTTTGTCATTCAGTAATGTCATGGTATAATTTTATTTTTCATTATTACAACAGAAAGTCATGTTTTTGGAGTTCATTAGTGAATCTAGCTTTCATTTGGCAAAAAGAAAGAAAAAAAATCATGTACATAACAATAGAAATGAGAAGCACCCAACAGTTTCCTTAAACCAAGAATACCTTTAAATAACTTATTGAAAATTTTATTAAGAAACACATACTTGCAATTTGTCACAGAAATGTTACCTACAATGACAACAAGACATACCCCTCTCCACAGCAAGCTTCATTTCACTATCAAAGAATAACAATGCCTGCAAGGTATGAACAGAACATTCCTTCCATTTTTCAGCTCTGTCACACTCTTTTATGTTTTGTTCATAATGGCAACTGTCTTGCTTGATGTATCATATAGATGTTCTCACCTGCTTGTTGTCATTCAGCTGCTAAATGAGAAGAATGAATATGTATAATTCTTCTAAAATTGCATTATAATGACACAATCTGGCATATTTTATTATACATCCCGCTAGATCCTGATTGTTTTGTGCAGTTGGCTTTCAAGTTACACTTCTTAGGTTTTGATAGCTCTTGCCAACTTCCTCAACGCAAATGTTAAAAAGTGAAAGCAATGGGAAAAGTTTTTAAGTATAGACTTGATGGAGGGGTAAAGAAACGGTAACATTTCATCCTTCATCATTCATTCAAACACAATATAAGCTTGCTTTAACATATGAGGGTTTTTATAAATAGGTAATTTTGATGCCTGAGTAAATGACAGGAATAGTCTGCCTTATGTATGTGGGAAAACAAACATTTCAGGCTTTATTTCCTCATAGGGATTTCTTCTGCTCTCCAGTAATTAATTGTCTACTTTGGTGCCATGAAAATATGTTGAGTTAGGAACTCTGAGTATTGATGTGGTTTAACCCCAGCCAGCAACCAAGCACTGTGCAGCTGTTCACTCACTCCCTCACCAGTGGGATTAGAGAGAAAGGAAATGTGAAACCTAGAAAATGTATGGGTTGAGATAAAGACAATAGATAAATAAAACCTGCCTGTGTAAACAAAGTAAAGCAAGGAATGAATTCAGTGCTTCCTACGGGCAGGCAGGTGCTCAGCCACCTCCAGGAGAGCAGAACCCTGTTACACATGGTGGTGATTTGGGAAGACAGATGTTATCACTCCAACCTTCCCCCTTCTTGTTCCCCCCACTTTATATACTGAGCATGATGTCATAAGGTCTGGAATATCCCTTTGGTCAGTTGGGATCAGCTGTCGGGGCTGTGACTCCTCCCAGTCTGACATGTATCCCCAACTTCCATGCCAGCATGGCAGTATGAAAAACAGATAAAGCCCTGGTTCTGTGTAAGTCCTGCCCAACAATAATTAAAACATCTTTATCTTATTATCACTGTGTTCAGCACAAATTCAAAACATGAACCTCACTGGTCACTGTGAAGGAAATTAACTCTACCCCAGACAAGACCAGTACAGTGATATTAACTTTTCAAATGTCTCTGCTGAAGCCATTATCTCTTTTACCCACCTGTTTTTTTAACTCCAGTTCTAGTTATTGTAAGAGGAAGCCAAATTATTCCATGAGACATGTACAGCACCAGTTTAAAAATAGTCTTTATGAAAACCAATCACTAGGGCTTTTTAATTATTATTATTTTTTAAATAATAGTAGCTACTTTAATTGTTTATTTGCTTGTTTGTTTTATTTCATTTTTTTTTAATCCTACAGAGTTTCTCAAAATGCTAGCTTGATATACTGTTTTGGGCTGGCATAGAGATAAATTTCTTCACTGTTGTTGGTAGGATGTTGTGGTTTGGATTTCTGATGAAAAGGGTGTTGACAAGACAGTGATGTGTTACTGGCTGCTGAACACTGCCTGCACAAGGTCAGGGTTTGTCTGCTCCTCATGTGGTCCCACCAGTGAGAGGGCTGGGAGTGCAGAAGGAGATGAAAGGGGACATAGACAGGAAAGCAGACCCCAGCTGTCCAGAGGGACTCCCAGACCATATGAGATTCTGCTCAGCAATAACAGCTGCAGGAAAAAATAAGAAAGAGGCAATTCTAAGAGTTGTGGTGTTTATATTCCTAAGTAATCATGACGCACGATGGAGCCTGAATTAGTGAATTAATTCCTTGGGGGTTTTTTGCTTGTACACACAGCTTTTTCTTCATGTTTTAGACTGTCTCTGACTCCCATTTTGCTATCTTTCTCTCTCCTCAATTTATCATCAAGTTATGAAGTAATTAATTCATGTATTTTCTCTTCCACAACCTTAGTCCAATAAAGAATGTCCTAATTTAACTATCTTCTGTGTCCCACTAAATACTTCCTTGAAATTTAATACTGGGCTTTCTTTGACTTTTTAGCCCTTATAGTATTCTCTGTAATACTTTCACATTAAAAAATCAGAGAAAATTGGCATCTGAAATCCAGATGAATGTCTAGATCTACACTGATCTGAAACTGTTTTCTGTCATATAATAGGTCTTTTATTTAATTTAAAATGCTGGGAGACTGACAAGGTCTTTTCATGCTTTACTTGCTTTTTTTGGATTCTCCTTACTGGCACTAGCACTACTATTGACAGGCTACCTGCAAGCTCAACAAATATCTGGGGAAAAAATTCCAGGTTTTTTATTAGCTCTTCATGGTTTAATATTTTTCTATTATTTCAGAAGTAAAAGACAGCTTTACTAAAAAGACTATCATGCAATACTTCTTGTAAAAAGAGTTGAGCACTTGCTTCACCTGGCCCTTTAATATGTTCTTAATTATTCTGAAGTCTTCAGGACTAAATATCATTTATATAGTTCAGCAAATTTATTACCTAATACTTGTAATTCTTTGAAACATGTCATGTTGAATGGCTGCTGTCATGTGTAAAGAGAAATTTTCCAATGGAAATTTTGCTAATTAAGAAAACATTGCATAAAAGGTCTTAGATTTAAACCCAGAGAAGTATTTTAGGCAAAGCTGAAATAGCATGAAATACAGATTCTGGAAGGCTGTTAATCTTGAGTGGAAAATGAAAATGAAAAAGGGGTGTTTAAGCTTAAATTTGAAGTACTAATGTGCTTAACATATAGAAATCTTAAATTATGCCATTAGGTGATATTATTCAGTGATAAAATTGTGGTAAGGGGGATAAAACACTTTTTATAAATTACTATTTTACAAAGGTTGAAAAATATAACCCCCTTGCAAAAAACAAAACAAAAAAAAAAAAAAAACAAACAAAAAACCCCAAAAAAAACCCAAAAAAACCCAACCCAAGTAAACCTGTTTCATTGGTATTTCATTGAAAATTGAGATTAATGGAAATATAAATTACTTTTTTTGTTTATCAAGAGCATACATATCTACAAGCAATTTCATTTCATCTCCCAACATTCTTCTGAACCTTGTTGACATAATCACCTGGAAATGGAAACAGAGCTGCACCTTTTCATCTTATTGTCAAATCAGCATCATCCTGAAGTGCCACAGGTATGCTCATATTCAGTCTTTAACTCCCTAGGTTACTCCCCTCCTTTCTTCTGAGGCAAGCTTCAATTTCATCACATCCTCAGCTTCATCACATCACCGTCCTGCGCTATCCATTCCTTGGCAAGAAAGTTACCTATTGACTGACTTCTATCCGAAACAAATTGATGTTTAAAATATTAGATATGAATGGAGCAAAGCAGCAGCTACTTCTGTCAGTTGAAGCCAGGTAGTTCCTGTCATAATAATGTAAGCCTATCATATCAAGTAATGTTTTTCTGTAACATTTGGTTGGCATTTTTCCTCCACAGGCATGAACCCTAAGTAAGATGTGTAGATCAAGCAAGGAGTTTGCTGGCTTACTTTTGTTTACCTATACTGTCAGGGTAGCAGATTCATTCTGGCAAAGCCAGGTTGAAGCCACATCCTTGCCTGAAATTTATTTGCGCAAAATTAGCCACAAAAATGCATCTCTTCAAAGTGACCATCATAAATGTACACATCTCTTGTCTCTAAAAGTACACATTGTTTCTAAGGAGCAGAAAATTGTTCTGTGGTTGAAATAGCATAACTTTTTCCAGCCTTATGACTACCTGGCTGATTATTATTATAGTAATATAATCATAGTATGCTGATATTTTCTGAACTCCATTTCCATCAGAAATCCTGTCATACAAGGAGTAATTGAGAGCAAATGTTACCTTACCATTGAGGTTTTCCAGGGCTGAACTTATTTCAGTTTCTTTTGTACCCAGAAGAGGCCATTGGCTCACCGATAATTGAAATACGACTGATCCTCATCTGTTTGCCAATCTGCAAACTAAACAGAAGCTTAACCTACTTCTGTTGTGCCAGTCTGCTGATGTTTTTCCAGCAATGCAAGCCATGATATGAACTGGCTGTGATTCCCTCATTGGAAAGAGGTTGAGCCAAATGTCAGTTTCTGCTTCTGGCAGCAAAGGATTTCAATTCACTTAGCTTCAGAAGACGCTAGAAAAAAATGAACAAAAAATATTCTCAGGCCTCAGCAGCATGTTACCAAAATAAAATGTACCTTTAATAAAAATTAAAATGTATTTGTCCATCAAGGCATATGACTCAACACATCCCTCTCCTGGGTGCAGGTGGAACCAATATCCTAAAATTTTGGGATGAATATATGCATTCTGTTATCCCTCCATGATGTGTTATTACCCTTTAAAGGACACAGTTTTCTCTCCTAATGGTGCCAAACCATTATCATTATCAGAAAACTGAGCAACAGAATTCCTCTAGGAAATGATTCTGTAGATATCTTTCCAGCGCTGAAGGAAAATGCATTTGCTTTGAAAACTGATGGCAAGCCAATGTTGCGTATTCTGACTCCTGAATAACTACAGTTTCTGAATGCAGAAATTCATTCAAGCAAGTTCAACTACGTCACACAGATGAAAATATTGCTTTGTTGTCCCTGTGGCCATGTTATCAATATGTATGTTGCATATAATGCGAACATTTCAACATATATGTTCACTTTCTTTTGTCATTTATGATCAGTCTGTTTATCTTCTTAGGCTGTAAGGAATAAATCTTCAGAGATTGTTTACTCTCCTTATGTGTTATGTATTTTAAAAAAAATGGAAGAAAAGGAAAGGGGGAAGTCCAATTTCAAGTGTGCTCCCTAGTGTCACACTGAGTAACACTTGTGTTTGATTTTAGGCAAATCAACATTTACTTCTGTGCTTCAGATGTCTATCTGTAAACCAGCAATTGCATCACACTTCAGCTGTGGGAGATGAGCTGCAGTATGCAATTTAGGGAACAGTCCCTATAGAAAAAATACCGTATAAAGTCATTAATCCTAAAGGCTGGTTCAAAATACAGCTGAATCAAGCCCTTACCTTTACCTTAAAACAATTGTCTTCATGTCAACAAACTATGCTGAGACAGAAAAGCAAGCTCATCCACTCACAGACATCATTCCATGATGCTTTTGAGTATCATCACTCCACTGCTCCAACCTTACTAAATTAGTCCCACAACAACAACTTTCACTTCCGTTAGATAATTAGATCTCATTTATTACAGCATTATTAATTATAATTTAATCTGTAGTGTAGACAACTCCCTAGTTCCACTAGCTGATTGTGCTGATCGTGTATTGACTGAAACACCTCAGAGCAGATTGGCTCAGAACAGGGTTGAAGAATAGTATTAAAACTGGAAGTTTGACATGGGTCTATATACACCTGTGATAAAATATGTGGTTAACCTGGCCATAATGGAGAAGGAATATTAGTTTGCAGAACCATCACCTAACAAGGGATTTTTCCAAACCTATTTAGCCACTACCCTTTCAAAACATTTTGTCAATGGATATATGGACTGAGTTAGTCTTCCTTGAGTGTAGGTATCATATTAACATAGAAGTGGGATAAGGGGCTGTGATATATATACACAGTAACAGAGAGACATGTTGCTCTTGAAGTGGGTTATAAAGAAATTTTAAGAATTTGGTACTTAGATCAAATACACCATTTTTATATTTGTATGTTATATGTTTACAAGTGCCACAGTAGATAAACCCTTTTCTAAGGGTTTAAAACAGGAACAAATAGAAATATTTTGCAGACTGCCAGTTAGCCAATTCATCCAACACACTCTGAAACATAACCACTACACATTTTGAATTAATATTAAATACATTCAAATATCTGCTGTATCTAAATATTCAATCCTTTCATAAAGCGGGTGGTGTTTTTATTAGCCTTTATTTTCGTAATTATAATCATATACAGTGTAGAATTTTAAAATTAATAAACATTTGAGTTTTTAGTATACATTTATATTTTATTGTAACCTTATCTGAAGACAAATTAATATATATTGAGAATATATATTGAAAATATTTTAAAATATATTGTGGATTTGAATTTACTAGTTATCTGGGTTTGGTATTTATTTTTTTCCAAAATAGCTTATGTTTTCTAGGAGCTCAACTTACTCCTGAAATATCTTAAATTCCACTATTTATTCACTACTGAAAAAGTGGATGAAAATCCATTAAAAATCATGTTGCCTATCTTAAAAAATACAGTCCTTTCAACAAAATTTGGCATTTATATTATCCTAAATGAAAGAAATTAATTTTTACTTACTGTCTACAAACATTACGTTAACTGAAATTAAACTTTCTGAGCCATGCCTGTACTAGGTTAAACTACATTTTCAAATAGACCTAGTCAAAATTTCTTTTACAGAGAAGGAAATTAGACAGGTAAGGAACAACAAATGAGCTGAACTTTGTCCTCAAAGAAAATTGGTTTTTCCTTTTCAATTTCATTTCAAAGAGATCTGACAACTGCCGCTTTGAACAAACTTTAACAGCACAATATCCTTTGTGCAAGTTTCCCCCTGTCAGCTTTTCCATTCCAGCAGGAACTTAGAACAAAGTGTACACTGCCCTTTGAGTTGAGAACTTCATCACTTGAATGAACACTGGTATAGTGCAGTGAAATTGAGGGCATACTCTCTCTGTGAATCTGAACAGTGTACTCTCTCATATAATAAATATAACTTCTCTATCTTTTACAAGAATAAACTAACCATCCATCTCTTCTCATATTTTCTCTGTTCTCCTGTGTTTACTGAAAATGAAAAGCCACTTGAAAATACACTTGTTTAAACCGAAGTGGGGTAGCAAACAGTCCTGATTGCAGCACGTCTCTTTCAGAATAAATCTGAACTTACTCATTGTCAATGCTTCTGAAATCTATTTATTGCCCAAAAAGTTCTTTTGCTTTTATTTTCTGAGGAAAATACCTAAGGCAACAAAAAATAAAATTTAACCAATTTAACAAAATAAAAAATTGGAGAAAATCCAGAATTCTCTTAGAAGTCATTAAAAATAATCAATTCAAGAGGTGAGTCATATTCATGTCACAAAATTGTGTCATCCATACCTGATTAAGATCAGTGCTGCTGCATGTTGGTAGAAGCAGCGGTCCTTCTCAGGAGTATTTATGAACCACCACGTTTCAGAATACTGTGTTTAACATTCATGTGCAGCCTACACACTGTGACATATTTCAGTGAGACATGGGAAGCAATTCTCCAATATGTCTTCCAGCTTTCCTTCTATATACTAATCTCACATATTAGGAGGAGGTTGCTGCTTGAAAAGCTTAATTAGTAAAACAGAACCACAAAAATAAACATTGTTTAAATGATCAGATCCTCAGTGGATCTGAATTCATGAGAGCTCTCCAAACAAGTAAAATACAATAGAACATTACATTAAAATAAGTATAGGAGAGGTTTTTTTCATAAAGACTTCTATGTTTGGGTGCATTCAGCTCCTTCAAATACAATTTACTAAGCTCATCAGCTCACAAATTTCAATCACTGAAAAAGGTTGCCAAGAGTTGCTGTGGAATCTTCATCCTTGGATCTATTTAAGAAGCAGTTTTTGTAACTTCGAACGTAAGATTCTGTAATTTTGTCACAAGTATCTGTACCTGAAACACTGGCCTGTAAAACAGTAGAATATGCATCTGAGAAAATTTCACAGTGTTACAGAGAAGGTGCATCATCCAGCAGCATTGTCAAACCATCTCCTGGGCTGCATCCAAGGCAGCAGGGCCAGGGAGGGAATTCTGCCCCTCTGCTCTGCTCTGCTGAGAGCCCCTGCAGGGCTGCATCAGCTCTGGGGGCCAGCACAGGAGGGACAGGGAGCTGCTGCAGTGACTCAGAGGAGGGCCACAAGATGATCAGAGGGATGGAGAACCTGATCTGTGAGAAAAGGCTGAGGGAAATTTTGTTGTTCAGCCTGGAAGGGAGGAGGCTTCAGGGTGACCAAATTGTGGCTATCCAGAACCTAAATGAAACTTGCAGGAAGGACAGAGCGGCTGTTTAAATAAGTATGTAATGAGAGGGAGAGGAGAATAAGTTCAAAGTGAAAGAATGTGTTTTTAGATTGAAATAGGAGAAAATTCTCTCCTACAAGGGTAGTAAAGCAGTCACACAGATTTCCTAGTAAGGTGACCATCCATGGAGGTGTTCAAGGCCAGGTTGGATGGGAATATGAGCAATCTGATCCCTGCACACAGCAGGGGAGTTGGAAGTAGGTGATTTTCAAGACCCCTTTGAACCCGAACCATTTTATGATTCTATGACTCAAACAACAGTTTTATTTTTCAAATATATAAATATAGATTTTTCAGGGTGTATTTCTGTGTGGATAACATTAAAAAAGTTTAGAAATCTGGCAAAATATTCAACTTTTGCAAAGTAGCTTTTAATGATATATTAAGCAGTTTAGCTGGTTTTCTTTCCAAAATTTTTATATAGTGCATGAAATTCTCATTTTTCTTCCTATCAAATCTGGCAGTTTTTGATTGATGCCATTCCTTTCTCAGCTGCAAATGTAGAGAAGATAAAAATAAGACAATAGAAGTAGTTGCAGCTTTCACACTGATCTAAACCAAAGCCAAGGTTTACTGATCATAACACTAGAATAAATAGGATGGAAGGCTGAAATTTATCACAAAGGCATATCTACAAACAGCTGTGATATGCATAAAAAGCATGAGTGCTTCATTCAAACCAGAGCAGTGAGTACTTCAGAAGGCTTACTCTCCTTTAAGGGCACATATTATGTATGCCATAGGATATCTTCATGGTCTGCTGAACCAGTATGCATTTCAGCTATTAAGAGGAATATTTTACATATTTATTTGACAAAGCAAAACAGACACCAGGAAGCCATTCCAGACTGTATTCATTCATATGCCATTTTTTATGGCCTCTAACCATTAGACTGGAATGGCTTTTTAGGAGCTGTTTTGGTTTATCAGGATCTTTGACATTAGAGATAATGCCTCCTTGATAAAACTCTGTGTTAATATTCTAAAGGCAACGCATTGCCACCGTAGCCTATTTTAAATTGGCTTTTTATATACTATACACAGTGTTGTATGCAGCTAGCTCAAGTTTAATTCTAGTTCTAGAGGCTATGTTTTTGACAAGAGAAATTTTTGGAATTTAAAATCACATGTTATACATAGCTTTATTGTCTTCAATTTGCCTAATATAACTAATGAACAGTTCAGTTTGAAATCAGTATGATGTCTTTTGACAATAGATCCATTGCAGTTGCACCTTTTGTCACAGAAGGAAAGATTATTACACGCAAGTTAATTTTATAAGAAAAATGGTACAGAATAGCGTGATCAAACAAATTTCACTGCACTTAAAATGTTTGTATATTTTATGCAGCAGTAATATCTTCTCTCATGAATATTATATGTACTTGACAAATTAGCAAGGCAAGTAAGACTTAGGTGAAATCTGCATATTTCTATAGATGGAAAACATAGAATCCATTCCCATGAATGCCTGAAAGTAATCAAGTTTCCTCATTTGTTCTTGCTGGGGATGAATAGTCCAGGGACATTCTCTTACCTTTACTTTTCAGGAAAGAAACAGCAAAATTCAATATGCTAGGAAACCCTTTAAACTCATCTTCCTAGTCATACATTATCCACATATCCATATAACACCCATTACATCGTTTCTCTTTCAATCCTTTTCCCAAAATAAATATACTTCTAGATATGCATAAATATCCTTTTCCATTTGGAAAATAGTCTCCCTCATGTGGCAAATCTTACTAAAATATTTTGAAACAAGCAGCATTCCTCCTTAAAACAGGTTTTAAGCAAAACAAATCAAAACTAGAAACAGTGACAGAGTCTTAATGACATATTTCTGAATAGCACTATTCTTTATGGAAAAAGATATGGATTATCTATTAAGCTTGTGTTTATAATGAAATTACATTTCAAGGTGAACAAAGTGATCATCTAAATAAATGCCACTCTGAACATTTTACTCTCCTGAAGCACTGCACAGTGAAATGGGCCAGCCTTTGATTACATAAATGTCCAAGGCAAAGCACCCATCAACTAAAAAAAATAAATCCACAACATCAAACTGAAGGAGAAATGTTTTGTGCTAGGCTTGTTTGGGATTGGTTGGGTTTTGGGTTATTTTGAGGGAGAGGGTGGTGATGTCAGTGTAGTTGCTTAATTTTCCATTTCACCCATTCTTCTTTTGTTCCAGACTATTCCAGATCCTACTCTGAGAGGGTGTTTTTTTCTTCCACAAGTGCAAAACTAAAGCTTTGAGCACTCAGTTGCTATGGAAACAAAAAAGACAGAAATAGTTTATGTATTTCAAAAGCTGTCAGCCTATATGCTGTGGATTTTGATAACTAAACCTAAACATGAACCATCTTTTCTAAAAACCATTGTGACATTTATTATCATGCATGACTGTTGCTAGGGAAAATAAGGCACCATTTTGTTTAGCTTTTTGCCCATCAGTTAACATTTGTGATTTCAGAGTTATTTTTTTGTTCATAATCAGTATTTAGAAAACAAGAATGGAAACAAACATACAGTGAGCTGGCAAACATTGCAGATTTCTCCATGGTTAAAATACAGAAAATTGCAGCACATCAATTCAAGGAAAGACGCATTGAGAAAGACATGTTTTAATATTTAAAAATATATGCTCAGCTTCCTGAAGAAAATTTAAGAAGAATGAAGAAATATTGTCTTTTCTGAAAGATGCAGCAGCAAAATAATTTCTGTGTGCCTTTCTAAGCCTTGGAGTTACTTCTGCACAAAAACTGGATGTTTTCTGAACTGAAAAATCCTTCTCTGGGGATTCAACTTTGCCAGACACTAGAAGTGTCCATTCTATTGCTGTTCTTCAGGAAATTCTGATATTCCCAAACCTAAGGCTTCCATAACAAAGTCTTTTTATCAGAATGCAATGATCCAGTCAAAGGAATCAAGACCATTACACAATACCAACTTCTCAATAGTGCAGCATGATGAAGGTCTGAAAGCAGTACAAAATTCATTTTCCCATGACATACCACAGATAGACGCAGTTTGGAAAATAGCTAAAGAAATATCGCTCATAAAGCATTTTCTGTTTTTCTAGGAGAGAAGAAAAAAATTACGTTAGATTTTTTTAGATTTGGTGGTTTTGCACACAAACTTTTTCCTCTATATCTACAGTATCTGAGACCACAAAAAACCTGTGATTCTAAAGATAATGATAGAAAGTATTTAATAGTGATAGTTGCTCTTCAAAATCAAATATTTTGGACTCTCTGCTGGCATGTTCCCTTTCATTGCATCAAAAATACAATAAAATGCGTGTTTCACAATGCAAGCAGGAATGTCAGGACTGTTGATCAAACAATTTCAATCACTTTGCCATTTAGAAGGAAAACTGAGACATTGAGATAAGTAAACAGAACAATTTCCAATTTTCCTAGGAATGAGATATCTAAATATTTATTTATGTAACTAATTGCTCAAATTTAAGTGTATTTAGTCCTGAAAACTCATTCTGCACCAAAAAATGTTCCTCCTGAGCCATGCAGCATTTTAATTTATGTTAATTATACATTAATTTAATAACAGTAATGCAAAAAGGGAGAATTCTGCGATGTTCTAAAGAATTTAAGTAGTCTAAACCATGTAGACATCATTTACAGGCTAATAATTTTTAAAGACATTTTATTTTGAGGTTTATAAGGGCACAAATTTCATACAAAATTCAGTGTAGAACATCTTGTTTCTGAAACTGTTGGAACACCAACATGGCAATCTGATTTACTATGATGAGCACCATGGTGGTTGCTATATCTTTTTCCAAACGGTAATAGGACATGATATAGAAATTTTCTGATTGAGAAAAATTATTGAAACACCATCACATACTAGTTCACTGGGTTCCCTTGTAGTTAATCTATCATGCCATCAGTCAGGGCTGAAGCCTTGGTTTCACTGGAGTAATTAGATAAATCAAATTTTATCACCTTAGATGAGAGCAGAACTGTACCCACAAGCTCAGCCATTTGCTCTGTCACATGATCTTAGGCAAATTAAAATTGCTATCCATTAAATAATAACTTCAGTCTCCCACCTCTTTGCCCAGAGTCATAGGGACATTTTCAAGGCTATATTGTAAATAATTTTTTGATTACTGGGCATTTTATATGCAATCACAACTAGAGATTATGAAGAACTAGGAGGCTCTAAAAGGAAACTGGCTTGTTTACATGCAGTAAATTCTCCAGGTTTCAGTAGGAACAGGATGCAGACTTCAGTATACTTAAAAATATACAACACAAAAAAAAAAAAAAAAAAGAAAATAAAATTCAAGAAACAGTTTTTAGATTTTGGGCTCTCAACTCAAATGAAGGAAAAAATCTTCAGAACATACCCATATTCAGGTTTAAAAGGTACACAAGATGCACAGAAAGGGAAAAACAATCTATTTATACAGATTCATTTCTCCTTGAACAACACCGAGTTTTCCTCATGTATTTCATACCTCTGGCAAGACAGTGTTACAAAAGATCTGTGAGCAATAAAGCATCCTCAAGACAATAAGGGGCGAGGCAGATGAGTTCTTACAAGGACTGATAGAGCTAATAGCTAGATTAATTTAGCAAAGCCAAGTGAACAAAGAACTAGAAAGTGAGCTGTCTTTCAAAATCAGATTTATCAGAAAGAATACCCTTATCATTCTGTTCCAGTCCTACCAATAATCATGAGGGAGTGAAAACAAAAACTAATCAGGGCGCTGTGGTGTGTTACTCACAAGCTCATAACTGGCAGTAAAATTGAAAGGTCTCTGTCTGCTGTGGTGAATAATTTCTACACCAAGGCCCAGAACAGACACATCCCATCATTTGTAATATCTGCCTCAAAAAAAACCTGAGCCAAAATAAGCTAGTTAGAAAGTTACATTTCCTCCTTCTACTCCAAGAAATTTGGCTTTAAAGAGGCTGCAGGGATGCTATATTTTGCGAAATTTTTCTAAAACAGATAAAATGCGTGAACTAAAACATAAAATGAAATTTGTGCATCTGTTCTAATTCTAGAAAAATGTAATCTTGAGATATAGAATGTAACATATACATGCATGCATACATACGTACATATACACTTAGAGGTACTAACTGGAAGTTAGGCCTTTCATTTTATAGAAGTTGATTATTTTTATTAAACATATATAATTTATAAAATTAAAAAAAAAACACAAATGATACTCCAAATGTAACCTAAAGAAAAAGGCTCAAGTAGGCTTGGAATTTGAATTATCAGATAAGATATGTAGCAGGAATTCCTTCATCACCTCTCAGATAATTATTATGCTGTTTTTGCAAAACTAACCAGCAATATATAATTATATAGCTGTAAAGAATTTTTTTAAAAGTTAACTAACTATCTATAATAGTAAGAGGCAGTTGAACCAGCCAGCAAGGTGAAATCATTCTAAAAATCTTTCCTCTTATTCTGCTACAAATGTAGAAAGGGTTCAAGCATATTACTAACACCTGCAGATGGCACTGATAGTGTTGATGGTGTTTAGGTTGTAGCCTGGTTAGGCCTTTTGGCTGAAATTGGCAATCTGGAGGGACAAATCACCTGGCTTGACTTTTGTGGAGGTGTGTCACAAGCTGTTTACAGGGCTGATGAACTGTCCCTGCATGGACACCTGATAAGAATAGTGAGAGGTCACTCTCAGAGACGTGACACAGCGATGAGACCCTTGGCCTGAAACACCTCTACCTCTTCTTTCATCTTAAGTAGTGTTAGTCACTAAAATATTTCAATTCTAAGTAAAGCAATGAACAAACTTCCTCAGAGGCTGATTTTTTACTGTGACTGCTAAAACTCAGCACCACCACCTGCTGTCTCGTACAGCAGCTGAACACTCTCCTGCAGGTAAGAAAATCTTTACCTTATTAAAGGCCAGGAGATCCAGCCAATGGAAGAGCAGTGAGCTAAATGGCCGATGGCCTGAGCTGTATGAGATATCAAAATATACAAATATTAATACACAAGCCTTTATCTTGTCTTGCAGGACAATTTAGAGTCTTTATGTAATAGAGAATATTATAGAATAACAGAATCGCTTGTGTTGAAAAGACCTCTAAGATGAATGAGTCCAACGTTTGACCAATTACCACCCTGGCACTGAGTGCCACATCCAGCTGTTTGTTGAACACATCTGGGGATGGTGGCACCATCATCTCCACAGAATGACAGCGCAATTTAGGATTTAAAGCCGTTCTCTTATCAACACACAAACCACTTGCTATTTTAGGTATTCTGTTCTATCTGGCACAACAATGTAATTTTACATTTTGGGAATTATATAAGTAGCAAAGAATAATATGGGAAAATATAAAGGAATTTGCTGACATTAGTAACAGTTCTGAGTTTCCCCTGTCTATAATATGACTGCAGGATCAGTGCTGTCTTACACTGAATTGGTGCACAGGGGAATAACTTTGTACTTCTGGAAAAAAATACACTGATGTTTTACTCTTTGACAGCAGTACATTAAGTACCTTCCCTGTAAGATAGTCTTTGTGCATCTTCCTCTGGAGATATAAATGTTGTCATTCCTGGGATCATATCTTCCATAATATCATTTATTTACAGAAGCAGTGACTCTCATAAGCTCCAGAGAAAACTCAGATGAGACCTCAGTCATGTATCTACGTTCTCTGAAATGGGATTTATGAAAACTAAGCATAGGGAGAGTTTAGTTTAGCACAAGGGGTCATGAGTTCCTACTCTGTCAAACCAATGACACAGAGGGGAAATACATGAAAGTCAATGGAATCAGTGACCTTAAATCCCACTTTACAGGAAACATAAGACATCTTGCACAAGAATGGATCATCACAATGAATTTTCTTCTTTATATATAATCTATATGCATTTAGTTTTGTCCCTGCTTTTTTCTTTTGCTTAAGCATTTCTTCCCTCTCCATGGTGATTGCACAATTGATATATTTTTTTATAAAAGCAGCCATAACTACTATGGCGCAAACAGACAAAATTATTTTAGTCTCCTTTGGTTTAAAACAGCTCTAAGAGATCTTCCTTGATCATTCAATTTTTATTCTTTACTAATTCCTTTTTAAATGTAAGGAATGATGTTTCTACCAGACATTCAGGATGATGTTTCACTACAGTGAATATTATCTTGAACACCTTTCTGGAAAGCTAGTAGCCAATAAATAAGCACCATGTCATTCACATTTCACTTTCTTTTATTCAAAATAAATCCATTTGAATTTGAACCACTGCCTCAAGGTTATGATTTTCTAATATTCTTCAAATAAGTATTTTTAGAGACAAAATTAATATAGACTTTTGGTTGCCTGAAGTTCATTAATTTCAATAATGAGTACAATTAATTTTACTTACTAATTTCTGAATTTCAACTTATTTGTCCTGAATATGTTCTTTCCTTGAATGGGTAACCACACTAGCACTTTAATAAATGCAATTGAACTGTGAACAAATATTTTCCTTTTAATCATCTAATTCAATGAAAGAATATGCATATACTATGACGGTATTGTAAGTGTTTGGCAAAGTTACTGTTCCACAAATCTGTAATATGGTTTGGCTGACCTGATTTCTGCTGTTAATTCAAGTTAATAAGTTCTTGGCTAGGGCCAGCATCTTACCAGGGTGATGATGTAAACTAAACTCGAGGATTCTGTACTGATTTGCTCAGCTAGGCTGAAAAGACTTCTCAAATAATCCCAAAGGGAGTTCTCAGTAAAAGGAAAACAAATTTTCATTCTGCCTCTTTTTTTATTTACCTGCTACTTAATCCTTAAATGTAACCCAGTTTGTTATTTTTTTTTTTTCTGTGCAGTCTTTATTACAAAATCAAATACTAAAGCAGTATTTCTCAGATGGCTGTATGAAAACTTGAATAATCATGTAGTGCTAATGTCTTTACACAAAGTCCTACTGTAGTGCCTCCAGGTATAATTTCTGGTTTACTGGCACCCAGCGCAAGAGATTTGATAAAATCAGGCTTTTAGTTGCATGTAATTGTTTGACTTACTCAGAGGCAAGAAAAGGCGAACTTGCCTAAACTCAAGCTTCAGGCACATATGCCTGTAATATTGTCAAAAATAACCTTGTTTAGGATCTCCTGCACTCCCAAGTAACAGTAAGCACTTCATTTTTAATCTGGAAAATTTATCCATAAACCCAAAATTATCCCAGTGTGAGCAATGCTTCATCATCAGCTAGAATCAGAAAAGCTGGTGCAGACTATGTGAAAGGACATCCAGGTATTAGGAGTTCCTACACACTTAGGGGAAGGTGTAGTTCTGTATCTTTTGAGCAGAAAATTAATTTAGACAATTTTAATACACTTAACTAGATATATCAAAAAATCTTTCAACTGAACTGTTGACAATCTTTCATATCTAAATACTCTTGAGCTGCACAAATGAGTTCCCAGTGTGAGTAGATACATTTAGAGAGCATCCCTGAAGACCTGGGGGTATTGATGGACAAAAAGCAGCACATGAACTGGCAATCTGCACTTGCAGCCCTGAAAATCCATGTGGGCTGCATCCAAAGCGGCATGGCCAGCAGGGAGACAGGGGATTCTGCCCCTCTGCTCTGCTCCTGTGACACTCCACTGCACAGCTGCATCCAGCTCTGGAGTCCCCAACAAGAGGATGTGGACCTGATCAAGTGACTCCAGAGAGGCCACAGGGATGATCAGGGAGCTGGAGCACCTCTCCTGTGGAGCCAGGCTTGGGGAGCTGGGGCTGCTAAGCCTGGAGAAGAAGAAAGCTTCAAAGAGAGATTACAGCTGCCTTTCAGTACCCAAGGGGGCTTCAAGAGGGATGGAGAGGGACTTTTCACAAAGTTAATGTAGGCAAAGGAGGAAAGGCCTTAAGCTGAAGGAGGGTAGACTTAGATTAGATGTTAGGAAAAAAAACTTTCCTGTGAGGGGGTGAGGTGCTGGAACAGGTTGTCCAGAAAAGTTGTGAATGCCCCACCCTGGAAGTGTTCAAGGACAGGTTGGATGGGGCTCTGAGCAGCCTGGTCTGGCAGAAGGTGGCAGGCATCAGGGAACCAAGGGGCTTGGACCTTTAGGTGATCTTTAGGGTCCCTTCCAACTAAAACAATTCAATGATTCAAACACCACATCATGATGGTCTGAGAGAATAGGCAGCACTGAGTTCAGGAAATACAAAGGTTTATTTTCACTGTGGTAACTGTTTCTAAATTCCATTTTCATATCTTTATAAGCTACTACTTTTTATTTGGGTCATTTTAACAATTTTTTACAAAGTTTCTCTCTGGAGTGAGGGTATTCATTTTCCTTGAGTAAAATAACTGTTAGAACTAAATAAACATTTTCTATCACACCAATTATTTCCACAAAACCTGTACACATTTTTGCAATGTAGATAAAAGGGCAGCATCTTGTACAGAATTCAGATAAAATGTTTTGAGGAAAAGACTGATTTTCATATTTTAAGGAACACTGTCTTACACTCTTCATGAAAAAAACATTTTGAATTTCAAAAACCTGCTGGAAAGTGACAGAAATGCTTTCGAAACAGTAAGATTTAATCTCATTAGCTCAAACCTCTGAAGATGTATGGATTCTGTTTTTAACATGTCAAAATGTAGTTTGACCACTATTTTTTCTTCAAACGCCTACACAGCTGCAGAATTCTGTGTCTCTGATGAAATTAATGGGATTCTAAAGCAACTAAACAGGATTAGAGAAGAATACTTGAGAGAAAAAAATAGTCTCATATTCATGAGGGTTTTTTCCTCAGTTTTGGTTCCAAGCAAAATGAGGATGGTAGATATTCACTAAATTCTCTTTATATTAGGGTTTAATTAATCCAGAATGACAGCTGAGTCTGCTTTCTTAATGTTCCATTGTAAATCATCTGCAAAGCCTCAGTTAACTTGAATTTAGAGGCATTTATGCACTGGAAAAATGAAAACATTAATCCAGAATTATCACTATGGAATAAATGTAATTCTATTACATTTCATGCAAAAGGCTCCATGTGCAAGGCTTTAAAAATTGAGGGATAATTTTGAAATCAATCTAAGTATGAAAAAAGCCATATTTTACCTTCACAGAAAAAAATATTATAAATTATGCAGAATTTTATTAATGATTCATATGCTGGTTTTGGTTTCTTCTGATGTATTAAGAGGTGTATTAATCTTGCAGTCTTTGTCCATTTTTTACATGATTAATTATCTAAAACAACAATAATAACTGCATAATGTTTGTGGTTTTGGCCAGCCAATGGCATGCAACAGATCCTAATTTCCTTTGATTTTTTAAAATTCAACAGCTGAAATGACTAGAAGAAAAGTTTTTTGAATGTGAATTATTTGAAAATTACTCAGAATATATTATTCCTGTTGTGCAGTTCACAGACTGTATTATACCACAGTGTTTGTATACCTTGAGCATATGAATAATTTCAGAGTGGAGAAAATTAAACAACAAGATGGCATGCCCTTTGTCACGAAATATTCGAACAACCACTTGCACTACTTTTAAGGAAGTTTATGAATTTCTGATACTCTGAAAAAATTCTTCATACTATCAGTATTCTCTCAAACAATAAATACTCTGGTTCAGGATTAAAAACATAACAAATTTTGCTGTATTTAAGAATTAATTCTATTATTTACTGAATTTTGCTCCCTTGTATGAGACTACTGTATTATTACGTACTGAATTTTGCTGTCTTGTATAAAGGCCTAACATTTTAATGACTCCCTAAAAACCTTGAGCATTCTGCTGCTTTTAGTACTTTAACAAGAGAGGTTGTATTGTTACTTTTGGTTTTGTTTTTCCTTTAAATATTATGTGTCTCTAGCACAAGGCCATGCAAAACATTGCATTAGCTGCAGCTTTCACTTCTTTGTTTCACCTCTTCCCTCAGAAACTGTTCTTTCAATATGTACAATAGCAGCTCCTTGAACAGTAATTATACAGTAATTACTATAGAATTATTAAGTATTAAACCCCACCATATTTGTCAGAAAGTTTTGAAAAGTTGTGGCTGGCAAAAACCTATAGAAAATCTTTGTGCTGTCCATAGAAAAGGGAAATTAAATGTTTATAAATAGATGCAGAGCCTTGGTCTGGTAGAATTGTGCATATGGAACTGTCTTCCACTACAAAAATCTTCTGCAGACAAATGCTTCCTAAGGAGAGGCGCGAGGTAATGAATTTATGAATTGAAGGAGATTCTCTTTATGAACTAAAGGAGATTTTGTTTATGTAGAAATATCTGCAGAACAAAGTGGACAACACACCATATTCAGGCCAGCAGTACTGCTTTTAAAAAAATTTCGTTTAACAATTTTTATGATAGTAATGCATGATTTTGATTTGCTCATAGCTAAAGAAAAACACCACTTCATGGTCTCAAGGTATGCACAAAATTTACTTGTCTAAAAGCTGAATATCAAAGCAGATCCACTATTTCAGTTATTATTGCTAATGGGGATCATCCTTATCAATCAGTAATATTACTGTGGTTGGAAAGACATACAAGAAACCCAGAATAGCTGCCTTAGGTATTCTGTCTCTATCAATGTGAATATGGAACAAGGTTAGTAATAGACAAGGGGTTTCATGCATGTATTGCACAAATAAATTTTTTGCCCTTTATTGGTCAAGGGAAGTAAAGTAGACAACAATGTATGAATTTAGAGCATGCTGTTTCCTTCTTGAGTATATTTCTGCAGAAAAGTATTTCAGCATTATTTTTGTGGTAAAAATGCATGACCCACAGAGAAATTTTTTGTCAAAGAGCTCTTCTTTTGGACCTAAAATGTAACAGTAAACAGGCACCAGTTTGTATTAGAAGGACAGAACAAAATTTCATTACAAAACAAACTGCTCCAGTTGCTGGAGATTAATGGGGTGTTTTTCCCCTGGCTTGCTGTGTCTTGTAAAATATATGTCTCTGCATGCTTATTAAGGAGGGATGAGGGACTACATGCACACAGAGAGTGCATTGCACTGCTTAAAATTGCTCATCACTGCCTTGCTGAAGAGAGTTATGACATTATGGTATGTTAGGAGCAAAGCTGAAATCCATGGCCATTTAAGTCACTGTCAAGGTTTTAAAATGTGATTCAGCAAAAGCAGTTAAATAGCTTGCCAAAAATGTAAGATAGAACATCTTGTACTATTTTTTTCTATGCTCAGGAGAGTCCTGGAAATGGAAGATGCTTTACATCATTATGTATAAAACTAACGACTTTAAGTGAGTGAAAAATAAGTACTTTTTATTATAATGTGCTCAAAATGATCCCTAGTGAGATAAGGCATTATTTATCCTAATGAAATTTTTAGCAATATTGTATTTCTCTTTTAAAACTGTGTTAGGATATTCTTTATCACATGCACCCACATTTACTGGTTTTGCTGTCCCATTTTTTATCAGACTCTATTTTCTATAGATAGTAGGAATTAGAGATATTTCCATCTTATTAGGCTTTCTCAAGAAAGGCTATGCAGAAGGTCAAATGCACATTTCTCTGGTTTTGCCCTTTTCTTTCGTGTAGATCCACGCAACAGAGATAAGGACATGTCTGTGAGAAGGCTTATGCTTGCCAGATCCCATGATCAGCTTCCTCTCAGCCATACTCTTGTCTAAAAGACAAGCCATAGCTCAAGCTCAAAGCATTTGTAGTAAATTTAGAATAGCAGACCCCAGCTGGTAGCACAGAGCAAAGCAGAATGCAAAGCAGCAGCAGAGCATATTGGTGCATTAGTTTGCTTGTTTTCAGCTCTGCTTGTCTCCTCTTTGTCTAGACTCCATGAAAGCAAACTGGAAACCCCAAAATATACAAAAGCTCTCTCATACTATGGCCACTGTATAGTAAACGTTATGAAGTAAAAAGAAGCTACTGCAGGAAAAAGCCCAAACAAACAAAAATCAAACAAATAATGCCACTACCATCCCCAAACCCCAAAGGAAATAGCATTTCATTGGTGTCTCTAAATACTATCTTACTTTCAGCTGTTTCATAGAGCTATGAGATTTCACAAAGATTTTCAAAGAAATTTAAAGCAATATAAAAAGGCATTTCTAGAAGAATAATTGCTCAGAACTAAAAATGCACAATAAAATATACATTCAGAATAAATAACTTCCAGGTTACCAAATGTTCTTAATTTTTATTGAAATATTCTGTGCTGTAGGCTTAGTATCACCCAGTCATGATTTTATTTTACAGGTAAAAAATATACTTCTCAGTAGTCCTCATGGATAGACTGTTATGACAAACATTCCATGAAAATAGAAATATGAATTCACTCTTATCAAACACTGTACACCATTCTGCTAGCATTTTCCAGCTAGAACCCCAAAGCATGTGTAAATGAGAGTTAATTCTCAACAAATTCCTTTGAATGGTGATTAAAAGTATTGCAATATTTCATAAGTGATTATATCAGAGTAGGAAGAGAGTAGGTGACAGGACAAGTGTCACCAAGCACTGGAAGCAAGAAGATGAGAATACAGGGCACAAAAGTCACAGCTCCTCTGATCACATAGATTATTACCTTCTGTGGAAACTGTGCTTCTTTGAAAAGCATCTCTGCTTCCAAAAATGCTTAGCAGCACTCTGCTTACAATCAAAATATTTTTTTTAGCATCCCTGTTGGTGATATTCCCCAGAACCAGAATGTCACAGATCAAATATTTATCACAGATGTTTAAAGAGAATAAAAAACTCCTGCTCTTCTTGACAGAACCAAACAGGCTCAGTACACAATACTTTGACTCAAAAGACAAAAAGGCTTTGGGAGGAGCAGCTAGATTTTTGTAGTATCTTCAGGAAATTGGGAATAATCCTAACATTTTATCCCTCTTGATCCTGTTGAATATGACAGTTCAGAGGGGTTGATGTCCTCAGTGGACAGTGAAATTTAAACTGCCTTTGTCTGCTGCATGAATATGTCTATTTGTGGTGAAATGACACCGTTCAACTTGGCCTGGCTTCCAAACATGTCCCAGCAGTTTCAGCTTTCAGCTGTGTTTAGTAAGGGATATTTGCACAGAATCAAACAGGAGAAAATGTCCAGGACACAGTGTCCAAAGACTCAAGTCTTATGTATATTTCCATGTTGCAGCTCATATGCCCCACAGAATAAAAACACATATGAAACCCAAACGAAGCCAAAATGAAAGCTTTCCTTGCACACTTTGGCAGTTACTAATTTTTGAAGTAGAAATATCCCAAAGCTGAATTAGTAGTGTTGTATCAGTTTAAAGATAAAGTTATCATTTTAGGATTGACAGCTGGTTAAAAATTCCTGTTTGAGAATCCTGCTGTTGGCAAACACCCTAAATGTACATAGAGCACTGGCTTTTGGCTGCTTCTGTCCATCTGCTGGGCTCACATCGTGCCAAGTCATAAGAGAAGGTGTCTCCCCCAGGCAGAGAAGTCAGGCTGTGATTGGGATAGACAAGCAATAAAGTTAGCAATAAAAATTACCTCTTTTGCAATATTTTCCCTTTTGCCAGGGCTTAGTATGCATAAACTTTTAAAAATTGATTTTGCAATTACTATACCACACCTATTGACAAATTCCCTTTTTCCTTGAAAACATTTGGCTTGTGTTACTGAGGATTGAGTTAATTGTGAGAACTGAAACAACAGCTGGTTACTTATGAGACTTTTTCATGAATACCAGTAAAATAAAATCACAATTGAAACATATGTTGTTTTTCACCCAAGAATTGTCTGTTTTCTCCTGGCATTCCTTTTCTACAATAGATAGATGTTAAGCATTTACCTCACCCTGTAAAGATTAGAAAAAGTCTCACACAACTTAAGCTCTTAACTAACCATGAATATTAATGTGCTAAAAGGAGAAAACTGAAGAGAACCATTGCTCTTCTTTGATTTAATCAAAAGCTTTTTGTAAATACTTGAAAAATATTTGCAGATAACAGAAAAATGGTAAAATATATGGTAATTTTCAAGGAAAATTATGTAACCAAAGAAAAGGTATTACATTTGCAAAAAAATTTGTCTGTTAGACAGTGATGAATGCTTGAATAAATGAGCATCTTTAAATATTTAAAGTTGTATATATGAAATTTCTTCTTTAAAAGTAGGAAAAATTGTGTTATCTTTTTATGAAACTGCTTGTGAGTACTGTCATGGTTTCTGACTGGCATATTGTAAAGTTTTATAAAAATCTAATCAACAAATATGTAATAAGGAAGGTAATGGCTCCAAAGAACATGAAACCTAAGGTACAGTTTGAGGCAAAAAAGAAAAAAAAATCATTGTCAATAAGCAAGCAGCTGCTATGGCTGAAGTCAAATCTAACTTGAAAGCAATAGACAAACAACACAGAATAATCAGGGGGCACCTTACAGGAATTATTTTAGACTTACTGCTTAGAAAAATTTTAAGTAGTCAGCCTTCGTTTCAGTCGCACTTCTGATCATGGGTACATGGCCTCAATAACCAAATGTTTGCAATTCCCTATTTCTTGGTATAATTTTGCTCTATTGTAAAGTTTTTGTACTGAAAAGTAAAGCAATGAAAACTATTTAAGTTTTGATCCATGTTTTGAGTCAAAGTAAATCCACAATTTAATGCAACAACCTCCCACACGTTTTCATTTTTCTGTTTGTTGGATTGCAGTATTTCTCAGAAACACCAAAATAAATTGAGAACAAGATGTACCTCTTACCTGAACAAGTGAAGATACACCAAAGCTGTGGTTTTTCCAGGGATAAAAAGCCAGCATTCTGGAAATGCATTTAAAATATTGATTATCTCATCATGTATCAGGCACTCTTAAAATTGAAATAGATCTAAGAGTAATTCAGGAGAAAAAAAAATGTTTTCTTTCAAAAGTGGGGAAAGTGGTGACAAAGATTTTTATTTTTTTTTCCTGGTATCTGGAGGAGACTCTGCCAGACTATTTCAACAAAGAAAGTGATAGATTGCTGGAATAGTGCTGAACCAGAAAAAAACTCCCCTGTATAAGGAAACCGCAGACAAACAAGACACTTATAGCATGCCAAATTTGTTCCATTGCAAAAGGTTTTCTTTGCTGTTATTTTTTCAACAAAATTGAACTCTACATTCAAACACTTTGGGGGTTATTTAGTTGCAGGTGTATCTACTCAAAGACTGGCTATCCTTCACCTCCCCAAAACCAAAATCCAAAGCCAAAATTCAACTGCATTAATGCTTTCCAAAATCTCTTGCAGGAGCATGTTGTTATGATCCATTTATAAAGGGATGTCTCTGTCTGAATTAAGGTACAAACCACCACAGGTAGAAGTCAATAATACAGATTTTATTTAACAGCAAATATAGAGAGATAGAAAGAAATGGGAGGAGGCAGGTTGGGGGTGGGCAGGGAGAGACAGACAGACAGACAAGACAGACTAAGTGGAAGGATGTAGTGGTTTTGGTTTGCTAATCTCAGTCACGGCACCAATTTATGTAGTGTGTTGAGTGCTGGCCAAACGCCAGTGCACCCATTAAAATTATTTTCTCAGTTTTTGCTGTGAGATATGGATTAGGAGAAGGGCAAAAGCAGGCTCAAAACTTTAAAGGGTACAAAGAAAGTTTTATTAATAGAACTAAAAGAAGAGTAATAAGAAGTAGAATAAACTTTCAAAACACTTCTCATTTCCTCAACTCCTTTTTCCTTTCCCACTGACAATGTAAAGAGACAAGACGTGGTGTTTTTGGTCAGTATACCATCTTTAAAATAATCTTCCTTCAGTTCACTTAGGGAGAGAAACCTCTCCTGCCATTCCATGGAGACTTTTCCCCAATAACCAGTTCTCTCGTGATTTTAATTTTCAGGAATAGCAACCAAACAGAAATCTGCAATCATGAAGATCCTTCCACAGTTTGGTATTCTTCCCACAACTACCACCACGGGTCATCTCAGCCTATTTGGGTACAGTTTTAAGGATGAGCTGCTCTAGTATAAAAAACAAAAGTTCTTCTCATTTATCTTTGGAATCATCTTCATCTCTGGGAACAGAGATCTTCTATCTTTAGGGCAAGTTTTTTTGTCTCTTGTTTCTTTCTATTCAGGTTTCTCATCAGATCACAGCTATTTCAACATCTGCTTGCTTCAACACGTGTGCCTCTGCTCAAGGCTGGGGTTAGAATGCTGCATTCCCGCAGTGCATTCTATGAATTACAGGGGAAAGTGTCTGATGTATCAATTGTACCTTTACTATAGCCTTATAAGAGAATTTTAGCCCAAGATTAAGGCATTTCCTCATTCTCCTCTTATTTGAGATTTGACTCTTTCTTCACAGGCCTCGGCGTTTCCATCTTGTTTTCTTTATGTGTCTTCACCCTTCCCTTTTTAGTCTTTTAGTAAAGCCTTTCAGTAAAGAATGACTGACTATAATAACAAATCTAAGGACCTGAAATTTGAAGCACATTCCATAAAATGCTGATTAATTCAGTCATTCTTTTATAGTGGTTATCTTATCAGCTGGATCAAGAATCTGTTTAGATTTACATGAAGGAGCTTATGCAGAAAAAGATATATTGTCCAGTAAGTAATAAGTTAAACCCACATAAATTATGCAAACAAAAAAAAAAGAAAACTTTAGCAGATAAATCCAAACAGATGTTTCCACAACTACTTGGAAAGCTATGCATTCATTTCCTGGCTTTGTATTTAAAATAAACTGTATAAAAAACCTGAAACAGAAAAAAAAAATGCTAAATACAATAAGAGTTATAAATTTTTTGCATACAAATAACCTTTCCTCCTGTCATATATACCTCACCTCTCTCATTTTCAGGAGCACTGGAAAATACATGAGCACTTTGGAGCCAATTTTTGTAATTGTTACAAACTGGAAATAGTCCAGTGCAGTGCAGCTTCACAAACTGCAATGGAGTTCCAGCCATTTAATAAGAGCAGCCAACTTGCTCATTTTCAGGAGTGTTTGGATTAATGGCCCTAGCCCAGGGTAGCTTCCTACAGCTGTGCTGAAAAGAGCTCTGACTTCTGCTGGCTTTGTGAGTTTTTGTGTGTGTTTGGGGTTTTGTTTCTTTGGTTGTTAGGGGGTTTCAATTTTTTTTTTTTTTTCAATATAGGAAAGCTCTAATAATTCAGCCGTTTTCTGTATTTAGTCCAACAGCATGTTTATGTACCAGTCTTTCCTCACAGCTACTCTATCCAGTGATAAAACTAAGGATAGGCAAGGGTACAAAAAGTAATTACTTCCATGCTTCAATTTGTTGATGAATGAATTTAGAAGAAGCCATATTATTTTTGCTTTAAAATTTGCTACCAATAAGTAAAACTGTAGCAAATATCCAAGCATTATTTTTAAAATACATTATAAAATTAGTAAGGTTCTAAGTAAAACAGAAAATAAATACAAATTAACTGAATAAGAAATAAATAATGTAAAAAATAGAAAATTAATCTGGAGTAAACAGTCTGCATGTACTTAGAGACAAAATTATTTTAAAAATGTCTTTCTCTTTCTATAATATTTTTTCTTTTTCATAAGCAATAAACGTCTCAAGGCCAATGAGAACAAAGAAGTTTAAATAGCTATTTGGGTGTCCACTGTAAAAACAATAATCTTGAAAAATTAATTTCTCAAAGAGGAGCTTAAAATGCATTCTTTCACATGAATATAAAATTAATTAATTACTATCAATTATTATATGCTTCTTCTAATATATTAAAATGTTTTTGCCTTGCATTTACACTTTTCATATTTTTAGAAAACAGAACATACAATATTTTTTTCATTTAATCTTGTCAGAAATACCCCAATAACACCCTGGTTTGCATTTGAAATAATATATGTCCATTAAAATGTAAATCAAGGGTCCAATCACAGAATGATGGCAATCAAATTATGATATTCAATGAAGAGGTTTCCAGGCTGAGTTCATTAATAAACATAATGAATTTCAGGTTCTTACCGGTCTTCTATTTGTTTGTACAACTGTAAAGGCTCAATTATGAAGCCTTGAGACAGGCTAAAAATAACATCAGCCTAATGAAAAGTCTCAATTAGATTTGTGAAAACCTTTTTTTTTTGTTTTTTATGATCTCACTTTTCTCTTTAACTGTTACAGATAAGCTCTTGGGGGAAAGATTAGCAAGTAGGATGCATTATGTTTTATTTCTTATTAAGTATGCAAATAGAAAGTATATTCTAAAAGTTTGCATAGTATTTTAAAACATATTGTGTGTATAATGTGCACTGGTTACTGCACTTTATATTTTCTGTTATCTTTTATATTTTACTCAGTTAATTCATATACTTAATCAGTTACAACTTTCTGCTTTCATGAAAAATAAACAATCAAGTATTTTTTATTCCATGTCAAAGAATGAAATATATTTTAAAAATGTAATCTTCAAAATATATTTTTTAAACTATGTTCCTATAATTAAAACTTTTTAAAAGTCTGATATCATGTCTCATTTTATCACGCACAAAAAGAATGGTAATATTTTTGGGTTTTATTACTTGAGATATCTCCTTTTGCAGCCAAATTGGAGTTCAAGCAGTCTGTGAGTGTACTCAATCAAAGACTCACAGTAGTAACATAGCAGGCAGGACACCACAGAAAGCAGGAGTCTTTGGGACTGGGCAGGCAGTGGAAATATCTAAGAATTTTTTGGTCTCCAAAGGTTCATGGGGCACCATAGTGTCCCTGAGTATTTACCAAGCCTTTTTCAGAACTTCCATGTGCCATCTTCAGTGGCTCTTATTTATAAGCATATGCCTTGGAGCACAGCACAACAGAATCTGTCTTTGGAGCCAAGGATTGTAGGGATGCGGCTGCTGTCCAGCTCATAGGCCAGCGGGCACACAAACCATTGACAGCAGCTCCCTAAAGTCATCAAGATAGAAGGACAACTCATTCTCTCCTTTACGTTGAAGAATTTACCCAATCTTAGTCCCAGAGTAACTTCTTGCAATTATTTTGGATTTTGACAGGCTGTACAAATGAATGAAAAATTCTTTAGACAAAGAATGCTTTAATTAAAATCTATAATATACTAAACTTATATTTAAAATCCAAAAGCTATAATAAAAATTAATTTAAAACTACCTTTGTAAATAAAACTAGGACACTTCCCCAGGGATTTATACATCTGGAAAGCAAATGGCACATTTCAATTCTAAATTTTTTCTCTTTTTTTTGGCAAGGCAAAACCAGATTTTTTTCCTCACACATTATTATGATATTGCTATTAAAATATTATCTCACTGAAAACTCTGATTTCTCCCAGACGAAGTAGGTGTTTTGGATAAAAAGAAATTTTAACCAGTGTTACATTACATATGGTACTACAAGCATAGTGCCGCAGTTATGGAGACTAATAAGCATTTCAAAGTGAGAAGAACGACCCTTATTTCTGTCCTTTGAATGCAGAGTGAGCCTAGGTTGGCTGTCTTAGACTTAGCAAATATTTAGGTATAAAGATCTGTGCTGATGAACACCATCTTCACTGTGTGTAACACTTCACTTTCTGCAGTTTCATGAAAGAGCAATGGTTCTACATTTGGCGACATGTAAGTCAGCCATGTTTTTTACCAGAATAAGACACCATGTAATTTTACTCCTTTGCAACTTGAAAAGGACCTCCTATAAAGTAAGCAGTCCAATGACACTGCTCTGAAACTGTCAGGATTGGGAAAATCTGTTTTAGCAGCTGGGCTGCTGTGGGAGTACAGACAAACATGGCATAAGACAAGGGCAGACTGGAAAGGTGAGTCTGCAGAATCCACATGTGCCAGCCTCTCTTTCTTCTGGCAGTTAAAGCAGACACTGTGTAAATTAGATTATCATCTGCAAATTACAGTTATCATTCCTCTTAATTTGGCATTATCCTGTACTGTTATTCTCTCATGTCCAGATTAGAAACAAGTTTCAACTTTATCTCTTTAAAGGATGTTTCTCTGTTTCATTCCAACAAACTGATGATAGATACCCTGCTCTTTCATGAGTCACTTGGATGTGACACAGACTGCTCTCACAGTATATGCTGTCCCTTGTAAATTGAGCTACTTGCTAATATCTGATTAAAAGAAAGAAAAACCTTAGTAGGGATAGGCTTTTTAGCAAATGTAAAGCAGTCTTTTGATAGTTGCCCCAATGGTTCTTTCTGTCTGTAGAAATGGATACTGAAGTAGAAAATTTTAGAGGATTCCTGCATTAAGTTAACGTAAGGAGAGGATATTCTATGGATATGATGTGTAATATAGAACACTTCTCACTGAAATAATACATTATTCATGAAGTGTCGATAAGTGCACTCTAAAATAAATTAATGTTGAACTCCTTTTCACTCTGATTTGTTTTAATTAAGCCTGTGATCTACTTGTTTCTCAGTTTTAAGTAATTTCATTCTTTCATTTCAAAATTATTACAGCAAACCACTAAATTTTAATCACACAAAGACTTTTCTTGTGGGATTTAAAAGAAAAATCTTTGGTTTTTTAATTCTACATATTTTACAAAGTATAGGAAAGCCTGTGTAATGGACTTATCAAAGTTGTCATTATTCTTCACACTGAGATTTGGGGTTTATGTCTCTGTTGTTCGTCATTCATTAATGATGCAAACAGGCTTGTCTTTTCACTGTAGAAATCCTTTTTATAGCTTATAATTTGTGATGAACATGGCCTTGTGTGATAAAGACCCATCAAAGTCATAATTATTTTATATTTATATTCATTGAACTGTTTCATCTGTTAAAATGCTTAAACTCCTTTTCTATCCATCTATAGTCTTATTATACATTGTCTCTTCTCTTCTGGCAGGCTTAATTTCTACCTTAGTCTTTATGGAATCTCCTAGAAAGAATGAAAAACATCTGTTCAAATACTCTGAGAAGTTTTAAATCAAAACCCATACTCTCTCTCCTTTACTTTTGCAATAGTGTTTAAATGAATGTTATTCAGCATATTATATATTCACCTTATAACTTCTTGATCTTCTGCACTAGCAGCCTATGCCAGCTCACCAGCTCTCTTTCTCTTGCCTGGTGGTACTGCCTCATCATCCTCATCATACAAAATGGGCTGAAACACACCATTGTGTTCTTCATTTTATTTCTGCATGTACCACCCACTATGCAATGTTCCACACACTTTTTACTCTAACTCATTGGGTTGAAAGAAAAGCAAGTATTTTGTGAAGACTCATTTATCTGTCTTAATTCAACACTCTTTCTAGTCTGCTATTGTTTTAAGGATGTACTCTCATACATTCACCAAGAATATAAAAGGGACCAACCAAACTAAAAAAGAGATTAAAAAACTGTATTAGGTTCAATTCAAGCTTAATAATGTTTCTTCTTTATCCATACCAGTTTATGCAAGCAACTTTCCTGAAATATCTCATGAGATTTCTATACTTCTGGTAGAATCTGCCAGCATATAGAAATCACACAATTTTGGTGAATTCCTTAAATTTAAAGCAGGGATAATAAGTATAGAGTCACTTTCATATGCTGAAGGGGAAGTTAATGAAATAATTTGCCTTATTTCTCTTGCAAGTAATCAAACTGCCTTTCAATTCTATGTAAGAAGAATACTGATTTTTTTGTTTCAAGGAAGGAAGGAAGGAAGGAAGGAAGGAAGGAAGGAAGGAAGGAAGGAAGGAAGGAATACTTGTGGATGGAGATAGTGGCACTTGAACAGGGAAAGCAAGATCTGTGCATACCAAATGGTAGATGAAACTCAATGCTTTATAAAGAAAAGAAAACACAAACTAGAAAGAAAAGTATGTCGCATACATTTCTCATTCTAGGACTACATCAGGAACTCAAATCATAATTGTGGATACGTCTGTGAAAATATTTATTCAGCATATCACAACCATATTATCACAACTATATATATTTATATATTTACAGATATATATCTTTGGATACTTATCCAAATGGACAGACTCATGCTTGGAGATTAGTAGGATCATGAGTGCTCACTTTTAGTTTGCAGACTTCTGTTTTATACATTTTTAAAGTGAAGTCATGACACTGAAATATAGCAAACAATTCTTGTGCTGCTGTCCAGAAAGGTCTCATGTTCCATGCAGTGATTGACAGTTGGGTAGACAGGCAGCTAAACATATGGATTTTCAACACTCTGCTCACACAGATCACTCTTCAACAGATAGCATACACAGACTTTGGAAATTATACAACTTTTGCAACCTGACCTCAAGGCAAGTAACATGTCCCTTTTGTCTTTTTACAAAATCTATTGATGAACTTGATCAAATGCCAGTTATGAGTCACCTGGCATGCAACCTCCTACAGTTCCTGGATTTTCTAGTAGATTTCCATAATGAACAATTTCTCTAATGAAATGTCATTTGGGGGGTATCAGAAATACTTTCCTTAAACCGATGGGATTGAAATCTTCAAGTTCATTGACTTTCTGCCCCAATACCTGCAAACTATAATTTCTCAACATGATTTTTTCCAAATCACCACAGAGCCTCACAGATGATTTGCCATACATTAATGTCCTTAGAAAAACAAATTTTTTGCTAGTTACTAATCATTATTTAGTAAGATTCTACATTTTGCTACCTTTTTAATCATCTTCTGTCGGGTTTTCGGCTGTTTGAAGGGCCTGGAAAGGCCCGGAGTGGCCTTGGGGCAGCCCGCGTATCGAAGGACGAGAAGAGGCTTCAGTTCTTCTTTCGGTTTTTATGTTTATTAAATGTTTATCTAAAAGATTTTCTTTCAGCCCGACAGAGGTCTGCTCAGCAGTCAGCCATGAGCACACTGTGCTGCCCTCCGGGCAGCCACCTATCTTTATACCCACGGTTACGTGTACAATATTTATCATTTTTCCCCAATACCATTTATTCCTATTGCCCGGGGCACTTTTAGTAATGGCCAATCCAAAAGTGCCACCATCACCAAAGAAGATGGAGGAGAAGAAGAAGAAGAAGAAGGACAGGACACGCCCCAATTCCTCCATCTTACTTCTCTAAACCCCCCTGTACATAAATCCTAAACCCTGTGTCTCACCCTCTAATTAACTAATCCCTTCACCATTCACCCCGGTGAAGTCCTCCTGTCCTCATACAGGTGTCGTCTCCTGTGTAGGATCAAAATCCAGCCACCAGACACTTCTGGCAACATTCCAGGACTCCCGAGCCCCCCAAGGGTGGTCTCGGTGGCTCAGCACCTCAGGACTCAGATCCTGAGATCCCACAATCTTCCTGTATCTTAAAGGAGCACTTGTAGACATTCTGCATGTCTTTAAAAGGTCAGGGTTTTTGCAGTGCCTGAAAAACAAACAAGACTGCTAAAATGCAATTGATTGTCTATCACAAATATTCAGCTTTATTTCTAATGATATGTGATTCATATTAAAATTTCCGTCTTCCATGTTCAAAGCAATGTGAACGGTAATATTTTCAACTAACTTTTAAACTCTAGCAAGTTTTCAAATTTTACTTTTAGAATATAAAATGTCTTCTTTACATATTCCTCTTGGTAATTTGGTTTAACGCTGAGAATACAAACCCCATCTCAATCATTTTGAGTCAAAAATTTTGATAGCTGGCAAGAAACTGTGGTCCTTAACAGCTTCATGTATATTATTTTAAGATTTTAAATGAGTGGAGATAGTACAGTTTCTACACTTTAAGGTATCTTATGTTCTCAGAATTTAACAGATGATTCCAAACACATGTTAATAAAGTTTCTTGAGTCAAATGTCCCTGTTTGCCCTTCAAAGTAGCTAGAAGATACTGAAACCTGTCCACTATTCCTACCAATATTTATTAAAATAATACAATATGAAACAATAAACATTTTTTTGGATTTCATTTTCATTTATGTCTAGTTAATTTCGACTCTCAACTAGCAAATTATCACTTACTGAAATGAGCCAGGTCTTCAGGAGATGCAACTACTAATGTCATGAGAAATTGGGCTATTGTTTTTGTATTTCCACAAAAGTGATTTAAGTATATAGTTTTAGGTTTAAAGCAAATGTTTATATCTATGTTCAAATAGAGACACTGAAATTTCCCAGCTCCCTTCCTAAAGAATGATCTACTATTAGAGATCAATCTATTGACTAATTATTTCTAAAAATCCAGAGCAATTTTAAGTAACTGAATTGCCAAACATTTTCTGCCAGGGCTGCCAGAAAATCATTTCAACCTTCATCGAGGAATCAAGTGCCTATTGATTAATTTTGAAGGTACTGTAACCTTGAAGATTGAATGAAAACATCATGCTGAATACAATTGCAGGTTTTCTAATGGAAAAGTAATTTCCAGGAAGAATTTTTCACAGAGTTTTTTAATGCAAATTAATTGTAGCCCTAAGGTCCAGAAACTCAGATTAACTGTAAATTTGGATATTAAAATTAAATACAGGATGAGAATTTTAAATGTATGGAGAGTTAGTGAGTGTGAAAAAGCACAATGAGACCTGTGCATATGCTTTGAGTTTAGAAAGGTGTTCATGTGTATCACTATTGAGAAAGCAAAGGAGAACCAAAAAGTTCAAACATTAGCGGTACTTCACTGCCCAGTTCTAAAGACATCCTAAATAAAAGGAAAGTTTGTGAAAGTATGAAAGAAATTTTGTGGAATTTGATGAAAACCTATTTTGACAGCATTTTTGTCTCCAGTGGATTGTGTTAATGTTCTTCCTGGTCTTTATAACTAATTTGTATCTTCCAACAATATCCATTCTACAATCTTGATGGAAGGTGTGACCAGGCTCTCTGAGCCCTCAGATTGCTGAAATCTTCCTATAACTGAGTTCTAGAAGAGCTGAGAAGAGACGGAAACCTAAAAGTAGTTAATAAAAAAATCACACTATGGCCTTTTTTTTTGCAATTCAATTTAATTTGTATATCTATATGCATAGGCATCTTGGGCCCCTTGATCACTCTGGACCTGGAAGTTTACCAGTAATGAATTTCTCCATGAATGTATGGAAGAAGAGTTAAATATTACTACTTTATTTCTAAAAGTGCAAGATACCAGTTGGAAGAACCATATTCAAATAAGAGCTCATTTCCAGGAGGCTGAGTAATTATGTATAGCAATTATAAATTACTAATTCATGAATAAACATTTCATCTGTCCAGTATTGCTGGAATCTGATGAACTGGTTTGGCTGATGTTCAAATTGCTGATTATTACCTAATTGGGAGAGATTTTTGGGCCGAAAGAGATCATGTGCAGAGGGAAAGTCTCACTATTCAAAAGCAGTTTCCATGGCCAGTAGGCCTAAAGAGACTCACAGACTAACTCATGTATTTCCCCTGGATGTCTACATCAGGTAACCTTAATTAGTCCTTTCTATGTCACTGACTTCAAGTGTCTCTGACATCAGGTTCGAGGGAATCCAGTATAAAGAGATGCAATATTGGCTTTCTGTGTACCAGAAGACAGGACATACTAGGCATTTCATCACTTTAAAGGGTCACATCAACTGAAAGAAAAATTAAATATCGATGACAAAGAGTAACTTTCTACTATTGCATCACAAAATATTGTGCTCTCACATCAGTGTACTCCCACACAAATAAAATACTGTTTTTGTTAGGAGTAGCTACTCAACCCTGAGTGAAGTTTATCAAGGAGATATTTCACATTATTTCAAGTAAATATTATGATTGCAATTAAAAGATTGGGTTTTCATACATATAACCTTATTATGGTCAATCCTATTAGCTTGCATAAATTTACCAGGTTCAGCCACAGAACTAGTAGAGCATATTTTTTTTTTATTTGATGCCATTCAAAAACCCCACATCTTAATGATAAGAAAGTCACTTCTCTCTTTCAGATCTTTTAGATCTTCCGGGATTTTAATCCTATTAGTTGTATGTTTATGGACAAAATGTGTTCACTTTGCTAACGTTAAGTAATTCAAAGCCATTTAGATATCTTATTTCACAGGTCCTTTAATATACATTTCATCCTACAGATTTTCTTTGAAACTCTAGTAATTTGTGTCCACTTTTCTTGACCACTGAAATTTAAAATTATGAATGCTATTCTTACTGAAGTCTTGTAAGTGTTTTTGTAGTAACAAAAATATTTTCCTATGTCATCTGGAACTAACTTAATTAATAGATTTCATTTATTTCATGGCCACAATACCATTAGCAGAGAAAGAGATTCCACATGGAAATTTAATCTCCTCTAGTATTTCAGACAATGAACTTTCTCTTTCTAAAAAGACCTCTATAATTTTAAATCTCTAACTATGTGACTCAACACTTCATCCTGTAAAGCCTAACTTTTCTAGACTCAGAAAGATAAGGTAGCTCTGACAACACAAATTTTACATTTTTATCTTGAGTATATATATGTGTGTGCATGTGTTTGTGTTTCTATGTATGCTTTCTTTCAAACATGAATTAACTTGTGGGATGTCTGTGACCAAGCTAGAAAAAAAGACGAGACCAAATGGGAATTTCCCATCAGACTTTATAATCTGTGATTTCATAAAAACTCTAAAACTACTATATTAGTTACTTTAGCTTTATGAAAACTAATGATTACAATGGACAGAAGACTCTATTAAACATGAAAGACAAAGAATAAAAGGGATAAAAGAAGAAGCAGAACACAATACTAAATAAAAAGAAGCTTTGGCTACTCTTGCCAGCTAATTGATGCATAAGGGATTATGTAGGTCCAAAGATTTCAAATCAAGAAATTTGCATCTTTTTACACTTGTACACTTTATGAAAGTGCATCATAACCTAGTGCTTAAGCCATGTTTTCCAACACTCCTTTTTATTTGCCATATTTACCTATTTCAAACCAAGCTAAATTATTTCTAACTCGCATATGCCAGATTGAATGAAGATATCTTTTTGCTTTTTTTTTAAGAATTATAATGAGAAGCAGCTAAAAGTGATTTGTGAATCTTCTGTATGCATTACACCATGGAATAAATATAAATATTTAAATAGTCTGATATTAACTGACTGGTAAATGTGTAAAAAACTAAAATTGAAATTGATGCATAGAAAGGAAAGCCTACAGCTCTTCAGACTGCAATAAGTAATTACCAGTGAGAAACTGATAAAACATAAACAAATACAAGAGCATTATTGTAGTCTGCTTTGCTCCCAGAGATAGTGGAGAAAGATATTAAAGCAGGTTATTTATTTCTGTGCCTAAACTTTCTACTGCAGAGAAACAAACAAAAAAAAAAAAAGCAGGAAACAGAATATCTTAATAGATCAAACCATTCTAAGAAAAAAAGTGCAATTGAGATACTATATTAATTAAAATGTTTTAATTAGATGGAGAAGTCCCAGAACAAAGGAAACCCCAATAGGGTACATCTCCACTTTTCCAGCAAGTGCATACTGGTAAGAGTGACTCTTTCATCCCACAACTCTCAGAAGTATTTTTAGAAGAAATTTTATGTACAATCTATATATGTTACAAAGGAAGACATTTTACATGCTAAAATTCACAGTGGGACTGATGTATAGCAATCAAGGACTGAATATTCCTTTGATACCTTTTTGCTAGAGCTACAGCAATAGATTTCAAGACCTTGCCCAGATAAACAGTTTGTCAGGAGAGCAATTAGCTGAAATAGAATAGCCAACCTATTTTTACCTGATTCATTTCCAGCACTTGCTGCTCGTTATGTTTAATGAGAACTCATTTACTGCTTTAGTCACTTACCAAAAGCCCCTCAGGTGTAGTCAACAGAACATGTAGTCCTTTGCTAATGGTTCTGCTTAAAATCCCTAACAATCAGTTCCATATCTCAGCCTTGTGCCTGCATCTTTTGATAAAATAATAATTTTATACTTTAAGTCCAGCTTTTAATCATGCCTGGACATGAGACTCAGGGATCTCAGTCTCTAAGATACTTGAATTGTGCCATGACTGAGGAATGTAACAATCTATTGTTTTATAAAGAATCAGCAGAAACATTTGGAAAATGCTAAATTAGAAACAAATATATGTATCTTAATTGTTCATTCTGACAGTACCACAGACAGGAGATTCCAGGGTGTCAGCTTCAGGAAAGGGGTGTTGATGCACAATTTTATATGTTTTGATTTGATTTGGAGGGGGAGAAGGTTTTTCCATTTGTTAAATTTCTGGACTAAAATCCAGTTTGAAATTTTAACAGGTTTCCTGCTGAATGATGAACTGTTCATGTCTTTGCCTTAGCTTCTAAGCCATGAAGGGTTCCTTATAAATGTAAGTTGAGCTAAACAGGGATTATAATAAATCAGTGGAAATAGATGGATACATGAAGCACTTTGCAAAGCTAAAAGGATTGTAGGGATTGTAAATTAAATGTTTATTACAACTGCTATCTGCCAAGATTCTGTATAACTCGCTCATATACATGAACTGTAGTTGCATACAGCCATTGAATTAACTCTCAAGGACTTTCTGAAAAATTCAAGGTTACATGAACTAGCCTACAGAATAACTGCTTGTCCTGACTTGATAACAGACACTAACAGAGCAAAAATGACTGTTTGATTCAGAGACAAATACAAGTCATTCTTGAATGCCTGGCTTCCATTTTTCTGAGATGAGATAGCCATCTTTATAAAGCTTCATTGGTGAACATCCTGTCAATTTAAAAGGTCAGACATTGCAAGTTATCAGCAAAAATGATGATGTACAGACCATTGGAAGAAAGAAAGATTTTATTATTTTCACTCACCTGTTATATATTTACTCTGCTGTCCATCCTCAACAAGTAGGAAGCTTGTGGAAAAGAGTGAAAGATGTGCTGAATGGTGAACTCATTTCAGGTGTGATGCAGCATATTAGACATGAAGAAGGAGATGTTGAAAACCATGTTGAGTGGGGTGAATATCTGGATTATCTTACCTTAAAATAGTTTTTTCTTTAGCTGAGAAATATTATAGGTTTAAATATATTTTTCAGTTTAATAATTTATTAAGGCCACAGCAGTGCCTTATGAAGTATGGTAAAATGCAGAAAATTAATCTGCTTTCTCTGTTTCTGAAAAGCACACTTAGATGCAGGTTCCATCCATACAGCATAAATATCAACTAAGGGCTGCCTTCTTTAGCCATTTAAAAAAAGGAAAGGAAGGGTAAAAATATAGAAAAAAATAGAAAATATTTTTATTTGGCTTTGCCTATGATTTGTCTCTGATTCTAAATAATGTGGTTGTTGACCCCATCTGGCAGCTGAGCACCTACACAGTTCCTTGCTTACTCCTTGCCACCCCTACGAGCAGGGGATGACAATAAAAGACTGTCCTTGAAGATATTATCAAACAAGGTCTTGAAGACATTGAGGACTGTAGCATACAGTTATATATCACTTCTGATCAAAAATGAGATTTCTAAACCACAATATCAGTATCAATTATCAAGTCATTGCACAGAAAGCTGTTATATGGTAGTTTTTAAATAGAATGTGAAGAATGTTTCTTGGGTTATGACACTGGTGAATGATACAAAGGTTCAGTTCTCTTTAAATAACTTGCGTGCCAGCCTTCCAGTGATTAAATGAGATATTTGGATTTCTTCTCTGACTTACATTGTGAAGATAAAAACATGCTTATGGTAGAAGAAGTTGCGTGACCATTCAAAGAAGCAGTTGTAAGTGCTAGTTCAGTGATTTTTAAAGGTTTAAAAGTAATCTTCCAGCAACAATGAAGTTGGAAAAGTTGTTGAAATGTTATTTTGACAAAATGAACATATTAGAATAAAACCCATTTTTAAAAAATGAAAGAATATTAAATTTTGTGAAAGTTTTTTAAAACTACATAAACAGCATAGTGATTTTTTGATGTGAAAATAGAACCATTTATTTTCTAAGATATTTTACTCAAAATTTTCAGAAAAGCACATGGGTTTAGAGTTTGTTTGTTTTTTTTTCAAAAGACACAACCATGTATTCATACTAAATTCTGTTATCTGTGAGAATGTAAACCATGTAGATTCTACCAAAAGTTGCTTTTAATTTTGATTTTCTACTATAGTGGTAGAAATATCACTGCCAGGGTATCTTTACTTTGAAAGTATCAGTGGGCCAGATATTGTATTTTAAATTCTTAAGGCCTTTTTCCCATTAGAAAAACCTTCACCTATAAAATTCCCAGATAATCCCATAGTTCCTATACTTTTATGATGAATTTCATCTCACATTTAGCAAGAAACAAGCACTACTTCAAAGCAGTAGCATGTATGGAGGTGATTATTCTGGAGATAGTGAAAAGATGACAGGACTATGGGACTTAGAGACCATTCTTTTGTGGTTTTCTTTTTGTTTTACCTTTAATATTTGATGAGAGACATGGAAAGTCTATTGAGAAGTTCTTAACATTCACAAAAGAAATAACTGAACCAAATATTTATAAACAAATAGAAAAATATTTAGCTATTAAAAAAAAAAGAATCTTCAAGCCGTCCCATAATATTATCAAAAAAAAGCTAGTAGGGCATGGTAGTGTTAACACTGATGTAGGCTGCACTTGAAAACTGCAAGAAAATTGGGTTACCATCTTAGACATGAACAATTGGGTATCAAACAGAGATTTCCTCTTTTAAGTTGGCTTTTTCTAAGTAAATTTTTTGGAAGGAGGTTGAATTTCTTCTCTTTGGAGAAAGAATACATATATGCTACTCTTTTCCAATATTTTCTCCTGAATTGTAATGCAGAGTTTATAGCAGCCCTGAAGGTAGCTAAAAACTTGCTATCTTAATCAGAAAAAGGCATAGTAAAATATGCTTTTTCCTCTGGAAGATGAATAGTGTGTGAGTTAAAAAGAGTTAGAGAGGAGGTGGTTATAGTTTGGTCTGCTGTGATTTTTGGGAGAGTGATTTTATTAGACATGAGGGTAGCAAGTAGGTGATTGTAATGCCTTTGAACCTTTGCTTTACTTATGGGATGGCTCTGGGCTCAGTAAAAGAAGGCTGACATTTTATGTGCAGTTTATCTGTACATGCTGAGGACATGTTCAACTTATAGGTTGTACCAACTTTCTTTTTCATGTATCCCAAGAGCCCACTTCTGTAACGAACATTGTGATCACCCTGATGCCTAAATCACTGAAGAAACATGAAACTAATGAAACTAAACAAGAAAACATGTCATGAAACTAATCAGGTTTCTGGATCCTATAGTGATGGGAAAAATCTAAGAATAAAACAATCAGCAGGCATAATTGTATTAATCCTACTTAATATTAAATAATTAATAAATTATCATTTATCTTTATACAAAGTAAAATATTTCCACATATTTTTAATCAATCAGCATTTTTAGAGTATCTCTTCAAGTGGATAAAACTATCTTCTAGATATACACCTGTTATGTTTTCTAACTTTGATTATTGTACATTTTTATATTTTGAAGTATTTCAAAGTAAATTGAAACCCAGCATTCATATCTACTGTAGTGTTATGCGTTTCAAGTTATAGGAGTAGCTTTGTCAATCCTACTATAAAATTAGCTACTATAAGTACTCAGGATATACCCAGCTTCCTCTTACAGTTAAAAGCTACAAGCATGTCTGAAACGCCAAAAGACTTTAAGAAAATTCCATATTCCTTAGCTCCAGCTGCATTTTTCTGTCTTTCAGCATATGTAACACACCAACTGATTCCACACAACAAGAAAGTAAAAAACAATTAACCAGCTTAATGTTATACATAGTTGACTCGACAATGTGCCACAGTATTTTTCAAACTGATGTCCTATCTTTTAATATGTTACTATTTATGCATTTTCCCACAGTCTATTAATTACTTTTTTCTGAACAACACAACACCAAAATATACAGTAATTTTGAATATTGTATCAGCTATGTTAATCCATATTCAAGAAGAATGTGATAAGATCCCAAAAAGAAAAGCTGGGGCCTTGGGTAAAACTTAGTACAATTGACTACCAAGAGTCATGATGAATTTTATTTTCTATTATACCTTTTCTGTATTCATGCTTTTTATGAAATAAAATGTTTCATTTTCACAAGTTGAACTACATTTTGTATTCTTTTCAGTAGGTGTTACTGCAAGATGTCAGGAAGAAAAATGCAAGCCCTTGAACATTATGACTCTTCTCAACTGTGTTGTTAAGAATCACTGGGATGCAAACCTGCAGCTCAGTCAGCCAGTTCCTAGACTAGAAAAGATTATTTTTTTTGTCACTTGAAAAAAGTGACAAAAAAAAGAATATCATAAGTCAGCTAAGTTGTGAAGTAAATTTTCATTATTGCTGAATAAATATTTTAAGAGGAAAGAAATGTGCAAACAGGTAACAAGATCTTTTTAGAACAAACTTCCTGGATAAAAACATGCTAAGCATTGTCATACAAACTGTGTAGTCAGCAAGTGTTTTTCTGAGTGTTGTGCTTCATTTGATAGTGATAGTAAATGAGCTATCACAGTATGAAGACTTTATCTCAATTACGAACAAAACATCTTGCTTAAATAAACTTGCTTATTAATAAGCAATACTGAAACTTTTCAACTGCTACAAAATACAGTATTTTGCTATAGCTCAGTGCTTTTTTCCTGGTCATGAATGCCTACATGCAATTTTGTTTAATTGTCTTTACTTAGAGCTCCAATTTTGTAATCTTATCAATAGATTTCTGTGTCAATCTTGTCTCAGCTTTGAATTACAATTTCCAGCAACTTTTAATGGAAAAATATTCTGAGCCAAATAAACTCCAAATCTAAGTCTTTATATTGCTTATGAACCCAATAAAAGGAAGACTTAGACCTGTTGTGTGTGTCCAGAGGAGGGACACAAAACAGACAAGGGGGCTGAAGTCTCTCCTGTGAAGAAACCCTGAGAGAGTTGGGGTTGTTCAAGCTGGAGAAGTGTCTGGGAGATCTTATAGGAGCCCTTCAGTGCCTTGGAGGGCTGGATAATAAAGATGGGGATAGAATTTTTAATAATGATAGGAAAAAGGGCAGTGGTTTTAAACTAAAAGGGTGTTGACACAACTAATATAAGGAAGGAATTGTTTATGACGAGGGTGCTGAAGCCCTGGCACAGGTGGCACAGAGAGGTGGCACATTCCCCATCCCTGGAAACAGATTGTACAAGGCTCTGACCTATCTGATCTAGATGAAAGTGACCCTGCTCATTGCAGCCTGGGTGGACTGGATGAGCTTTAAAGGCTCCTTCCAACCCAAACGCTTCTATGATCCTATGGTTCTAAGTCAAATTATTGGAGAAAGGAGTTTGTTTGATATAACATATTTAGGAAACCAATATCTTGAATATCCAAAAAATAATGTTATTAATCAGTAGTTTGTATCATCAAAAGTCTTGTCCATTCCATTTCTTAAGAAATCTCAGGATATCTATCACTTTTTTCTTATTATTTAATTTTTTTTGTTTAAGACCTATCCAAATATATTAGCTTATGTCTTTAACTCTGCAAATCTGAACACATACATTGATCTGTATTAACCACTGATGTCTCCCATTGTTGGCTAATAAGATATTTCATTTTGTAAAAATCAAGATGCTAATTCATTAAAGACATTGCTTTTATCTCCTATTTCTCATGCAAAAAAAAAAAAAATCACAAATTTTTTTTTAATTTACCATGTGTGAGTTTATTCTCTATATCAGAATTTTAGAGGGTAAGGCACAACTATTTATGCTAGGAAAAAACAAGTCCAGGACTACAAATTCATACAGTCTGAAATTGAATGGGCTCATTAAACATTTATCTTTGAGCTTCTATCTTTGAATACTTAGCAAAAAACATGATATATAAGTGTATATCCAGCACTAAGTTAAATTTATTTAGTACAATATCTCATTTCTTCCTAAGTTGATACAAAGTTCATACTCAATAAATCCTCTAAATGAAAAATGTGTGCTATATAGAGGCTTGCTTTTTCTCCTCTATATTTTACAAATATAAAATGCTTCATTAATATTTTTGCACTGTGATATTAAGAATGTTATTCACTTAGTATCTTATCTAAACCAAAACATTTGAATCTTTGAATCAACTGGCTTGATTTTAATGTTGGGATGATTTTCTTTCAGAAACACTGGCCACAGCAAGGGAGTTGGAACCAGACAATCATTAAGGTCCTTCCAACTCCTTACCTAAATGCAGTTATCTCAGTGTTATTATTCTATTTGAGTGTCATCAAACACAGGACTAGGTTGCCCAGAGAGGTCACATAGTTTGCATCTCTGAAGATATTAAAAATCTCACTGCGTGTGATTCTGGGCAACCTGTTCTAGCTGTCTCTGCCTGAGCAATGGGCAGAATTAGATGATTTGGAGAGGTCCTTTCCAGCCTCCATTGTACTGTGATTGATTCTGTGATTCTGATTAATTGCTTTTTCTGAAGACAAGAGAATTTATATTTCTGTTGTGCATTATCTTTATCTGAAGAGTGGGATTGTTCTTTTCATTATAATACATCTAGTTTAAAAGAGAAATTAACCTTCTTTTAAATTAAAAAGTCTACAACAGTACTCTGTAACCAAATTGACCCTTTGGGTGAAGTTGTCATAAAATTGATCCTAATAAACTCTGTCAGAAGGAGGAAGTCTGTACTTATGTCTTCAACCTATAATAATAACTGATGGTGTGATCCAGAGACATAAAAATCTATTTGCTTTGCCCTAGCAGCTGCCTCATTTTTATGATATAAAAACTGCACAAAGTCATTAATTTTGCTAACAATCGTATTAAATCCATAATAACTTGAACAACAGAATAAAAGGAATTCAAAAGTGATGAAGATAAGGTCTGGAAGAAAGTTGGTTGCTGCGTCAAAATACGTCTACAATATGCCATGACAAATATATTCACAGAGCCTGTAAGTCTTTGATCTAATTGTAATCCAAAACTGGGGTACATGTGTTGTTATGAAAATAATAGAATCATAACATTAAAAACTCATAAAATAATTTGACTCTCATGCAACCCCTCTGTAATGAGCAGGGTCAACTTCCACTAGACCAGGTTGCTCAGAGTCGTGTCCAACCCAGCCTTGAATGTTTCCAAGGATGGGACATCTGCCACTCCTCTGGGAAGCCTTTTCCAGTATTTCACCGCCCTCATTGTAAAATCTTCTTCCTTATATCTAGTCTGAATTGCAGTTTAAAACCATTACATCTTATCACTACAGATCTTACTAATATATCTGTCCCCCTATTTCTTAGAAAGCCAGTAGTTCCAAGAGTCCTCCTTTCTAAACCTTTTAACAACTGGACAAACTTTTAACTTTTTCCTGTCACCTGGAACTTCACTTATTGCCATGATTTTTCAAAATGCCATGATGTAAAGCCCCAGACTCACTTGATGAGCTTCCTAAAGGGGTTTTGGTTTTTTATACTCTAAGGCAGGCTCACAGAAGAAACATGATGTTCTCAGGAAGCTAAAGAGCAAATCTTAAACAACACTGCTTGATTTCCAGCATGATCCCAGCTCCTGGGTCCTCTCCCCCAGGTGGAACTTCAGGTGTGCAAGTGACTGACAGACATTCTGGGCTGGAATAGATGTTCCAGGACAGGCAAGGTGTGGAGCAGTGCTCATCCCATTTTTCACAGAACATGCTCTGCCACCTACCCACACACCGCCCCACTCCTCCAACACACACACACCCTTTTGTACTTTTGAGAAAGTAAACATTTTCTCCTGTCTCTCACACATGGAGTTTCTTTCCCACTACATCAAGCCAATTTGATTGGAAGTCTGAGATGATGCATCTCATCACATGCCATAGAAACCTCTAATAAAGACATTAAATTTTCAATAGGAAAAAAAAATTAGATGAAACACCTTAATCTTGACAATCTCAGGGTCTCTTCAGATATTTCAAAGCTATAATGTTTTAAGGTACAGGTACTGCTCTAAGTAATATACTGAAGTGCTTACAAATACTACCTCCATCCAATTTCCTTGAACCTACGTTAGGTTGGATGAAGTCTGAAAATTCAATAGCCACTAGGAGTTACTTGGCATAACTTTTCATATGTGCATTACTTGAAGAAGAAGTATATTTTAGAATGATTAATACATAATTTATAATACCAAGGTCAGACATAGATCACAGTAAATCCCTGTACTGGTAGTAAAATTAATGACATTTCCATTTAAAAAAGAAAATATTTGATACACATGTACGATTTCCTAGTAGCATTGTCCTGTTATAGAGTTACTTGCAAGGAGATTATTGTCCAATATAGATCATGGGAGATGCAACAAAATTTTCAACACATTGATAAGATTTTTCAGCCATTTCTCATTACAACAAAAGTGCCTTTTGGTGTAAAGATACACTAAAATGTAAGAGCAGAGGTGCTACAGCCAGCAACTGATTTTATACGAATTTCTAAAACTTAACTGTATTTTAACTAATGTGATCCCCTAGATACTCCATAAATAACACAGTCCGATCTCTTGTGTGAAAAACCAACTCCTTCATCATGATAAAACAAATATTCTACCTTTATTAATATATGTCTGTGGGGAAAATTAAAAAATACTTTTACTGGTTTTGTTTCTTATTTGGGAAAATAAAAAAGTAAACACTGTTAAAAATCATTCTTTTTCTCTGGCCTGTTATGCAATGATGTTTGCTGTCAGCCTAAAGATAGATTCTCAATGTCCCTTGCAAGAGTAGAACAAAGTACTATCCATATTTCTTTTCCTTCATCTGCTACATAAGACCTGTGAAACCTGATGGATTTGAACAGCCTATTAATTTTCCCATGTCTTAGTATTTCTATCCCACTTTGTAAACTCAGGTTTTGAGTACAGAAGCAACAGTACCACAATAAAAATCAGAATGATGAATAGTTTCAAGCCAGGCCCTTATTGTCCTGTCTCAAGTGCATTCGATATCTTGAAACCATCACATTCTGAAAGTTTTGAGATCAAAAAAATCAATAAAGCACAACAACCAAAACGAAGTCAGAAAAGGATCTTTACCATATGTCTTTTACCTGGTTTATTTTATCTCCTGTGGCCCCAAATCTTGGAAACTCTCAGCAGTCTAATAACTGTATTTCACAGTCTTTTTTAATCATCCATTTCTCTCTCTATTGGCTTTATATCCCACTTTGGCCCAAAGATAGACCATCAAGCTGCAGTATGTGAAAGAGAAGTAGTTTTATACATACAAATCACTTAAATCCAAGAAAATGTAGCTGTGTTTTTTAACTGCAGGTTTGGTTTTGTTAAATAATTTATTACCTTAAATATGATTTGAACTATTGTGTTCTCATTAAATTAAAAAAATTGTGTTCCCTTTATATATTTAATATACTAATTTTAAAGGCTGCTACACTACCAATGAAAGATGTATATGTAATATAAAACTTTATTGTTAAAATGCAGTGGTGAGCTACAGGAATGTATGCTTCCTAAAAATATTTTCTGTGCATTAATTATATTTGTAAACTCATCCATAAAAACAAATTGTAAAACAAAAACTTTATTTTTTTTGTATTTTCCTTACCGTAACTAGTTATTATTACATTGAGAAGAAATAAAGGAAAGAGATGGAGAATTCTATTAAATTGTTATTTCAGTTTACTGGAGTTCATTTTTTCTAGACATCCCACACATCACTGTGACAAATAACAGACTTTAATTCCTCTGTTGGCCAAATCCTCGCATTCACAGGCACTGTGTGGGTGTTGTACATAAAAGTTTTTCAGTGACTCTTCTGTGGACACAGGGTAACAGAGGCTGTTATACCTCTCACGCAGTCTGCCTTCCCTGTTGTCCAGAGGACTTATTAGAGTTCTTTCTGAATTTTCAGATAAAGCATTTTGGATTCCCTAACACTGAATGGATTTTGCATAACGAGGAAGAAATCTCTTTTTCTACATTATACTCTTAAAAAAAAAAATCAATTTTTAATTCATGGCATATTTTAAGGAAAACATGCAAAGTTGAACAAGATAAAAGCAAAAAAAAAAAATTGTTCCATTGCTTACATAATTTATAACCATCAATCTGAATCCTATGCTGTTGCTCAATGCAGTATTGAAACAAACCCCTCAGTCTGCAGCAGCTCTTGAGTTCTACTGAACAACTGGCTTAGCCAGAGTGGAATTTCCAAAGTCTAGCTTAAACACAAAAGAATTACAGCCTTAGACCAGGAAAGGGGAAAAGGAAACCTAAGACATGCTGAGTGAGAATTTCAGCTCATAGGTCAACCAGGCCACACTAAGGTGTAGTTCACATGAAAGTTTTCCTTCCCCTGCCAGCATTGATTTGGTATACTCTGTACATTAATAAGTACTAGATTTCTGTACACAGAGAGGAAACTGTAACCTCTTGTAAGGAAAAAATAAAAGCAAGTATTAAATGTCTGTCATATAACAGAACCGTCAGTTAACTGAATCTTCTGCTGTTGGAGATACAAGACCTGGCCACTGATAAATTTTTCTCTTTGATACGTAGCTACGTATTCCACAGGAAATGTTATCTTTTATGCAGATCCAAATTTTCTTAGGAATGTATTTCACAATGAATAGCTTTCAGAGTGCAAAGGATGAGCAATGACTGGAGTAGCATTGTAAAAAATATTGAAGAAATTGTTCTTTTTGAAATGATTCTTAACTCTGACAGATTTAGCATAATGCTCAAATAAGCATACAATCTCCATGCCAGCAGTGCCACAGTGTTTCCTCCTTATAATTTTTATACCTGAATTAGAAATGTGAGAAATACAGTCATTAAGCATAAAGGTCTTCTATATTTAGGCTTGCAATTGTGATAGACCATGTCCTGCTGTAATCACCTAAGCAACATTCCAGAGGTATGATTTTGGTTTTTTTGCTATTAAGTGTCCTAAAAAACCAGCCCAGAAATTTTCATTTTTTACACTGCAAAAATATTTTGCTTTTTTGCAATGTTTTAAACCATTGTATGGTTTACCTTGTGGAATGTATTAAGTACTCATGATCTTTTTTACACTTAATTAGATCGCACAGTTGGTTAATTGCAACTTATTAGATAATATTAGGTTTCTGAAAAACATTTCTCTTGACAATCTCATTAGCTTATTTAGAGATTTGATAAGAGTTTTGAAGACTGAAGAGCAAGAGATGACTCAAGAAGCATACCAACACCAAGAGGAGACTGTGTGCATGTTGCTCAGGACAATTAAACCACCTGTTGCTACAGAGGATCTAGGGACTACAAGATTGTGCAGAGATAAAGGCAGAGGCAAAGATATGAACTACAGAAATTAAGTGGGAAAGGGTTCTGAGGAGAGAAAAAAAACCCCTCCAAATCCATTAATCTTTCTTCAAACCACAACAAATGACACTTTATGATTCCCCAATGAAGCAGATGAAGCACAACTGAACACCTCAGCAAAATGATGGCTCAGATGGCTTTCAGTTGCATTGACTTGATCCTTCAGGGAAGACAGTAAAGGGAACAAGATAATGAAATCAACAGATAAATCCCAGGCAGGTGTTATTTAAATTACACACATATCTGTTGAGACACAGAACTAATGGATGTGCTCTCTGAAAGCAGCTGGCATTGTATCTCCTTGGGGTTTGAGGCTGGTGCTGATGATAAGAGGAACTGTAGAGAAAAAGAACTGAGGAGAAGACTGAAAAAGTGGCTGGTATGAATCCTATGCAATTTTAATATGTAGAGGGAGGTAAAACAAAACTACAACAGAAGTCAATCCCATACCAATGAATTGGAGGGAAGGATGCTAGGAAAGAAATAGCACTCATATTGAGTAATCAGGGGGTTCTGACTGTGCCTGGTTGTTATTAAAAGACTTATTATTTCTAAAAGAAATGTCATAAATATTTGTGCCCTAAATGTCAGCTTGACTGATGAGATGAGAATTTATACTATAGGACTTGAAACCAAATACTCTGAATGAAAATGTGGAAATAAGAGAAATTGGCAGTAAAAATTGTTTAATTGTAAATTGGGGGCAAATAAAGAAACAAAAAGTGTAGCAGAACAGCATTATTTTACCTATATATTAGACTCAAAGAAAATAAAGGATAACATGTGGAGAATATCTGCTTGATTGAATTTTTTCTTTTAAAGGTATTACATGACCATATTGAATTGAATCCTATGGAAATAAAAACAAGTTATCAGGGAAACGGGACAAGAAAGTATTTTAAAAATATGTTGGAAGGACAAAGCTATTGAAGTGGTGGAGAAAGATTTATTAGAGCCATTAGAGTAAATACTGTATAATGTATAGTACACATCTACAAAGCCTAGTAATACAATTCAGGTCTGTATTTTTATGACACTGATTAGAATAAGGCTTTTTTATAAATTACACTTGTCTCAAGAATACATAATCCCATTCTTCCAAGACAGCTAAAAAACTAAGCATTTCTTTTGATGTAATGCTGCAAATCATAAATGACATAAAAGTGTGAAATGAAAAATCTAGCAACCTGAAATAGTAGTGAAGGAGGATGGATCAGATCATCCTGCTGCAAAAATTTTGTATTGCTTAACTACTAAAATTACATAAGAGGTGGTGAAAAGACAATAAAAACTGTATTTCAGTGTTCTGAAGGATGGTTAGTCACACAGAAATCCAGATTGCATTAGCACTGACCCTGGAATACTGCATGTACTTAGGCAACAAGTCAAAGATGATGATAATTGAGGACTAGCAGTTCAGTAGATTGTTCTTGACCATTCTGTGCCCGCAGATACAGCCAAGGTACTGATTAGGCTTCACAACAGACTGTCACCCTTCTTGAATCATTTTAACATAATTATGCTCCTTCAGCTATCATTTCCCTGTATTTGGCATGGACAAAGCCAATTTAAATGCATTTCCTATAAATGGGCAATTTTCATAGGTATTGGATGTGGTCTTGGACGTTTAAAGTTCAATATCTTTGTCATAAGATAGCTTATGCATGGATTTACAATTTTGTGCTTGTTGGGGAGCTTAGCTGAGTATTTTAACATTCAGGTTCTTATTCTTTGCAACCCTTCCCTAGTATAAAACCAGAGAGAAAAAGAGAATGTGACTACATGTCATATGTATTCTTCCTTATTTTTTTTAACCTTTTTTCTAAGAACTTAATTTTTTTGTATTTTCTTGATTTTCCTCTTCAGTAAAGGCAGAAATATGTCTTTGTGTTTGTGTATATGTGTAAAAACCAATCTTCACACATTTGGATTGTGATTAAAATGAAGGAATTCAAAGCATTTTCAATAGCTGAGCAATTGTAAGAAATTTTAACGCTCTCTAAAGTGACAAACAACAACATATACCTGGCAAATATTTGAAAGACAAACAACAGTTCTCACTGTATCACTTTCTTGATTTTACACACCACCCACAGTTACCTTTCTCTTGGGACAAGAACATAAAACAACTCAAGGCTTACACCACAGTTCATTCAGACAATAGGTAAAAGTTGAGCTGACTAACATGGCAAATTTATATAATAGACTAGTACTATAAATATATTGTGGTAGGGTTGTATCATAATATAATAATTCAATAACTAAGAAAAAGTGTGATCATGATAAAAGTTTTAATTTAGATGTGATGCTAGGTTTTTGTACTAGATTTAGACTAGTCTGTATACATTACTCTTGCAGAGCAAGAAACTGGAATGTTCTAAGCTTTTGAATCCATAATAATGATCATACTAAATGTGTGGAATCTTTTAAAAAACATATACTATGCTGCCTTTTCTTCCTCCATGAATAATAATGGGCCATGCTACTTTTCACTCAAAATCTTTTAGCTCTGTTGCATCAAAATAATTGAGAAAAACAATGTAATGGCTGCATAAATGTAAATTTGTCACTCACCAGAAAAAGCCAGTTATGGAAATCCTAGTGCACAGATTTCTAGTAATAACTGTATTTTCAAAATTCAGTTGCAATCTTTTATCATCTCTTTATATAGATTGTATTTACAGATATTTTGTAAAAATATTGAGTGGTCTGACATATTTTTCCAGTTTGTAATTTCATCTGTAGCCTGTATATCTTTATTATACTTCCATAAATTATATTTTGTTTCATAGCATTCAACTGCTTTGTAGTGTTCATTTATAGTCATCCAATGCAATTAAAGTATTTGCTGGGTTTTATAAGATATTCAGTGTTCCATATTTCCAGACTTTCTCTCTCCCCACCCAAAATTATTTTGTTTCTCTACCTAAAACTTTAAAAACTTTAAAATGTAGAAACAATTGCCTCTAAAGAAGATTAGTATAGAGGCAGAAGAAAGCTCACATTTCCCTCTAATCCTACCTCACCACTTAAAAATTTAAAATAAAAGCCCTTCTCTAAAGGAATCAAATTCTAATTAGTTATCTTCCATAGAGTCAGTGACTCAATTCATGCTAACAGAAAAACACAGATTTAAACTCTGTTCTTTACATCATCCTCTTATTACATTTCAGGTCTTTGAGGGAGTGAAACTCTATACAATAGTGTCATGTCAATTCACCTTGGGGTATGGTTGTGCTAAATTATGCAATGTTGAGTTCTGCCTATTTTGCTACTTTTTCAGTTAAATTTAACCCTGTTTGATGACCATCTTTACTTCCTCTTGGTGTCATAACTTCCTAAAGTGTAATAAATTTTAATATGCAATTTAAAATGTGTGAGAGATCCAGTTTTGTTGCTTTAAAACAGAAGAGCATTTGTTATAGGTAGCACTCACACACAGATTTGTCTAATTTCCCCTGATGTATGTGCAAACCTGAATAAAGATATTAAGTTATATATCCTCCTGAGAAGCTAAACAAAAGTGCTGTAAGGGTATGTTTGAAAATTGATCATAAATATGGGCCTTCTCTTCAATACATCGTGACTGATCAACAAGGATGCAAAGTGAAGGTTATTAATTCAGAAACTGTCTAACTGAAGGCTGTGGGTATTAAATTACAAAATGCTCATTTTCTTTTTCTTAATGGAATTTCTTAAAGCACATGAATAATACAAAAAAATTCCCGCATTTAACCCAGTTTTATTCCCAGAGTATTCCCAGTTTAGCCTATTTGAAAAGATGAATTGTCATTAAAAGCAAAAGAGGGGCAAGATAAAGGCAGCAGTAATGGAATAATATATTTATGGTCTGAGTGACTGGGGGTTTGTTTTGTTCCATCAGATTTTGCTTGTTTTGAAGTAAAAGATCAGCAGAACAAAAACTGTTTTCTTTATCCTGCTATTTCTACATAATATTCAAAGCTAATGAATGGCTTTGACTAGTACTAAAGGACTGAAAATTCAACAGGAAAACTGAAAAGGAAAAGGAAATTACTTGTCACATTCAAATAAACATAATTTGAGAAATTAAGGGACAAAAAACTGTTGAGTACAAAATAAGTATTTAATCCTCGGAGTTGCACACAGACATACCTTTCAAAGACACAAAATTAAAAATGCATCTATCTGAAGTCATCTCTCACTCATTAATAAGCAGAAACAGGTATTTTAAAAGCAATTTTGTGAAGGATTGATTTTAGGTTTTCTAGATAAACTTTGTTCTACAATACTTAATGCCACTCATCATGTTTTCCTTGATAGAAATTGAAAAACCAAAAAGGATGAAACCAGTTTTAGTATTGGTATGCTTAAGACTCGTTGACTCAGGTAGTTTATATTCACCCTCACAGGCATTCTCCAGGCCAAATTCCCTTATCACCCCCTCTGGCTCAGAGTCTGAGACTATAATTGGACATCGTGGGAGTGCTCATCTGGACAGAATGTCAGGTCTAGTCAACATCTCTGATGTAGTTTCAGGCAGCCTAGACCCAGATGCACATTAAGACGCTTTCCAAAGAGCACACCCCGCTATGCCCTCAAGCTGGGTTGTGGAGTCAGTGTACCTGTGACTCTCAACACAGAGGAACTCTGCCGATGTTTGCTGCTTCCTTCTTGTTTCACCACTACAGTGGCAAAGCTGAGAATGTTCACAGGAAACAAAATAGTCTGATTTTTCACAAGAGGCTCTGCTCTTGGAGTTCCTGCTCCAATACTGGCCAAGAGACAACACAATAGCTGAGTTGTCTTTCAAGCAGAAGATGTAAAACTTTCAGTAAATAGGCAAATTGTGACATGCCTGCATAAAAACATAGCAAAAGTGCACACAACTCTTGCCACTTGACACAAGCTCAACTGAATTTAATGCACTCATGATTTGTTCTTTTCTTCCTTGTCTTCATTCCAACTATTCATTTTTGAACGAGCATCTGTCCTGCTCATAATCATTAGGAGAGTCAGCCCTGGATCAGAAGTAAAAACAATTAAAAAAGGAGATAGACTCTTTAACCTTTACTCACACAAAAAACCCCCACCCTAATACATATGCCTCCCATGTTTCCACGTTGGTCCAGGTTTGTCCAGAAATATTTTATTTCATTCAACTCAGCAGTGAAACTAATTGCTGAGTAGACAAGTGGAACAACATTTCCTCTAACTTACACAGATGCTTAACTCCTCATGCAGGTTCTAGCAACCTTGGTCTGTGATGACATGTTAGAAATGCAATTCAACAGGGTCATTCATATAAAAATGTCTCTACAACTGCTTGGAAGACAGATTCACTCCCAGCTTTTCTTTTCATCATTTCTATTGTTACTCTAGATCTATTATAGGAGAAACTTGTTTTCCAATCCCCCTTCCAAATGCACCTAAACTTTCAGGTAGAATGCATTTTACAGCAAAGTTGCACCTTAAGAACAGAGGATTGGAAAGATTGTTTATAAGTTTATACTTTTAAACTTATAAACTTGTTTATACTCCAGTAATGAAGCAATCCTAAGGAACAGTCCAGAACAATGAAGGAGCTCCCTGAGTTCACTTCAAAGAGGCATCAGTAAGGCAAAGCCATCGCAGACTGAGAAAATATGGCATGCATACAAATTAATTTTGAGGAGAAGTCACAGCCATCAGCAAATACATTTCTTTATTCCCACTAGGCTAAGAAAATTTTTTATTAGTTCTTAGTACAGAGAAACTGAAGAGAGGGTTGCTCAAACCAGCACAATACTCCAAATGCTTACCCAGTCTGTACAGTAAGAATAGTCACTAGGACTAAAAATGAGTTCACTTACTGTGAAATGACACTGTGACCTTTCTGTTTTTAAGGATATTACTTATTATTACTTCCAAATAAGTTATGGAAATTACAGTGAAAGCAGCATATTTTCTTATCTCTGTTTTGGTGGGTTTAAAAGAGTAAAATCAAGGATCTTGGTTTTGAAGTCACTGCTAACATTTCCACTGGTTCCAACTTAATAAAAAAATATCAAAAAACAGTAAAAAAATTGCACAGATGCATGTAATATTATATAGCTATACCATTCACACGACATGGACAGGATCAAAGACAAAGTCACAATACAGATATTCTGTTGGTAAAGTAATAGCAGCAGAAGGAAAACAGATATGATAATGTCCAGAGAAGATAACTAATGAAGAAGAGAAAAGTAGGAAATGAGGCTATATCACATTCTAAGTACACAAATCCGTGAAAGACTGTATATGACATGAAAAGGTTTAGCTATCAATGCAGAGAGGGTAGAATTCATCAACAGTCATGAAAGAATTGGGCAATTATATTAAAGCTAAAACAAGAGGTTTTTAACTAGTTTTTCTGGACTTGCTAGTTTTATTTACACAGAATAAACAACCTGCTATTAAAAACTTTTTGTTTTGTTTATTTTTTTAGACATACTATTCCCTCTGATGAGCAAAAAATTTTATGTAACTGTGGTTACAATGATATCTCTGAACCCAGACATACCTGAAAATTATCAATAATTAATTAGAACCAGTCCCTGGGTTTTCCCAGATGCACCTACAGTATTTTCTGTTTGATAAAACTCTTTTTACCTTATGCACAATAAATTCATTCCCATGCAGGTTACACCTCAAGCACTTGATTGCAGTTTATCAAAGTAAACTATACACAGCTTTCTAAAGGCTTTTTCCCCTCATATTTTTATGAAATATAGACCTTAATATTAAATAAAAGTGTAAGTCTGTACTGACTTTAGTCTTATTAACATATTAAAAGAATTCTTATTTTAAGAGCTTAACACCGTGAGGCTTTTTGGGGTTCATTATCTACAGAAGTATATTAAAAAACTCAAACCAACAAATCAAAAAATATCACTATAGCAAGGGAGCTGTCCCTGGTCCACGTAGCCCTACAAGAGTGTGAACTGAAAGAAAATGAACAGTGGAGACAAAAAAAGGAGGTGATCTGGGGAGTAATGAGAAAAGGCATGAGATACCTATAAACGTGCATCCACAGAAATGACATTGCACACATTTTGGTATTCCTTCCCTTCCAAATAAGCAAGGATTATGAATAGCCTTGGCATCTGGCTTTCCGCAGAGTATTGACAAGGGTAACAATTCTGCATAGTGCATTGCTGTTTGTTCTGAAATTGTTTCTGACTATTGTAATTAACGTGTGAAATAAGCCAACAGAGCAGCAGAAATGTCAAAGTGCCATGAAGTCTTATTGCGAGAAACTCATGAGCCGCTTCATTAGTTCACATCAAGACTCAAACAGAGTTTTGATTAATTTTTGTTTTAAAGTCATATAGTTAATCTTACATTTGAAAGTAAATTGCCTGAGAAAGTATTTCTTCTTCCGTACATAATTAAATCAATACTCACTCATGTCGAAGCAAAATCAAACATCATTTTTGTTATACAAATTAGTAATGAAGGAGACCCATAAAGACTGATAGACAACTGGTAAGGGAAGGGTTAATTTTAGCACTCTTCCTTTCTACTCCCAATGGCACTGAAGAATGTACAAAGAAATTAAATAGTTTTCATTATGAAATTCTTTGTAGTTTTTTTCAAGTTTAGTAAGAGTTAAATACTGCGTTTTGGGTTGTCTCTGATCAATCACATCAAAGATTGTTAACCACTTTTTATTTCTTGTAGTTATGCAGAAGAACAATGTTACTGTGCTTTGAGTTTAAAAAATGGAAGTCTAAAAACATGTCCTTGTCATTTAATTACCCAATGTATTTATCACCACATAAATATGCCCACATGCTATATAATCTGCCTATAGTCACAGGTCACAAATTCTTCTGCCATTGGCTAAAATGTTTTCTTCTAGGTATTGAAAAGTCACAATGTGAACACAATAAACTGAGCAAAAATGCTAATTCAAACAAATGCATGGTGCTGCCTACTGCTACCCTTAAATACAAACAGTAATAGTAAAACTTCTCTGCACTTTTTATTTTCAAAAGCAATCACACAGTGTCCCATTGACCTGATTTCCCTACATACATTGGGCTGTATTGCTGAAGTTACAAGTTCCCACAATTTTATGAAAATTTATGAAAATTACTGCTACTGTTTTTGCAGCTTCACCTGCACCATCCTTGTTCTAGTTGAAAATAACTTGTCTGACCCTTTTGCATTTTGAATGCATGCACCCTTTAGCAAGAGAGGAAGTTTGTGTGCCTGGTCCCTTAGTGGACAAATGATGAGAAGTCGACTACTGGCAATAAGCAAGGCTTGCCACAATTATCTCTGTCCCAAGAGCCCAGTTATCTCATCAACACCACTACAGAAAGCTCTGGAGCTGATGCAGAGGAATCTGAATCTACTTGCAGAGTATGGGATTGCAGGGGAAGGCAGGGGAGACAATGGCAAGGGGAGATAGAAGTGATTACATGTACTTTGGACATTTGAGTATCCACCATGGTGAAAACTTTGCAAAAGGGAGATGGCCACACAAGTTTGTTTTTTTTTTCATTCTGTGCCTGAACAGCTCAAAACAACATATTTAGCATAATTATAATGGATTTTTACAAAGCTGTAGATCCTGTTCTTACTTACCACACAATACAGAGAGATATGCCATAAGAATATCCATCTGTATTTTCAGGAATACATGTTTTTTTGTTTACAGCTAGTGACTGTAGCAAATGCAGGCTATCAAATGAGTCCATGCTTCCTGAGGTGAGTAAAAGGGTAACTAATAGCTGTGCCCAAAATACCTGTTTCATTTTTATATGGAAAGTCTGCCAGGAAAACCACACAAAATGTTCAAACAGCCCAATGTGTGTGAAACACTTTTGCACTCTCAGTGGATTTGCCTGCAAAGCAAAGAGCTGTGCTGAAATATGACTAACATGTTTTTCAGTGGAAATTATGGCCTGTAACTCTTGCTTTCTCTCTCACAATCCTGTTTCGATCGGTTAGATTCTTTTTGTGTTGTCATAGCAACGGGCAGAAACCTTACCACCCTGATCAAAATTCCCTGACATCCATCTTAAGAAGAACTCTAAACAAGCAAGCACTTGCTCTCCTTACTACAATTCCTGACTTTTTCATCTATATCCTGTCAGAAAATAGTGGTTCCTTACTCTTGAACAACAACACGGGATGTTGAAGAATTTTTTCCCATTCTGGAAGGGATGAAGCTTTGTGTGGGTGGTAGCCATGTACACCCAAAACTGTGTGGGGGTGACAGATGTGAACTTCATTACAGGTGTTTCAGTATCTTGGAAATTCTTCCAAAATATGCTTGTTGGAGATTTGGGATTTTATTTTGATTTTTGGTGTCGCTTTTCTGATTTATTGATGAGAAGTCATTTTTCTCTTCCTAATTAAACACCATTGAATACTCCAGTTCCAACTTAGTTTCTGCCTAAATTATATTGAATATTGAAAGATAAATATACTGAAACAAACAGCAGAAATCACCAGTCAAAGTTTCTTATATTGGTCTTACGTAAACCATGACACTGTATTTGGAAAAGATAAAGGAGGCATGAGGGATGCCAGTAAAACTGGGATAAAACAATGCATTATGGTGTGTATGTGGACACTCTCTGCTAGATCAACTCTGTTTACAGACTTTCAAGAAACAATAAGGCAAGACAGACATGGCCATACTTGGATATAGACATTTTTGGGGGGTTTTTCATCATCTGTTGGAATGACATGCATGCGAATCAAAACCTATATCTGAATAAGATTTGGGTTTCAGCCAGGAGAAGAGGAGGCACCAGAAAGACCTTACTGCAGGCTTTCATTACCTACAGAGGGCTAAAAGAAAGCTGAAGGCGGAGTTTTTACAAGGGCATTTAGTGATAGGCCTAAATGGGGGAATAGCCTTAAACTGCAAAAGGGTAGGTTTAGATTCAATTTTATGAAGAAATTATTTCCTGTGATGGTGGTAAGGCACTGGAACAGGTTACCCAGGGAAGTTGTGGAAAGTCTCTCTTCCCATAGGGGAAGGAGTTGAAACTAGATGATCTTTAACATCCCTTCAAACCCAAACCATTCTATGATTCTGTGACCCCACTATCCTTATTGTGAAAGTTAAATAGTTATAAAGGTGTGAAATTAGGAACTGATGTATTATTTACATTAAAAATACCCAAGCAGAGTTCAGTGGGAAACTGGCATTTCCTCATCTTTCCCTTTAACAGTGTATAATGGCACACCAATAGGTAGACATCCAAAATATCAAAAATCTTACTCCCAGAGTAAGAGCCTATGAGAATCAGGACCTGATCAGCGGCACAATTTCTGGTCAGAAACAGAATTAAGACTATTAATCATATAAAGAAATATATAACTATATTATATACTAATGATTTATTTAGTGATATTTTATTAATAATACTGTATTCTTTCCTGCAGTACCAAACAGACAGGTAGATTAAGAGTGCAAGTCTTGGTGTTTTATACAGTGCAACAATTCTACTATCAGCTAAAAAGATGGAGGAAAGAATGAGTAATTTTTTTTTATTTGGTGCCTATATGAATTAAACAGTGAATAAGTGACATGTAAGGTAGTCAATTAGCAAATTCTTTTTTCCTAAGTAAAAATTGCTTACTAGAATTTAAATTTATATGGTAACTTTATGTCACCCAATTACCAATTAATGGAATTGTATAAATCTAAATTCCTATACTTTACACATTCATTTTTATTTCTTTAATAATATGAAAAATAATTAGTTTTACACCTTAAATAAGTGATAATGTATAGAGGAAATTAATCATATTATATGCTGGCAAGTAGGAAAAAGTGCACTGTATAATACCTGAAGACCACGTACACTAATGTCTGGTGGCAAACATGTGTGGACAGCCGGTGAATAAGATTCAAGATACATCCAAATATGGTTCACATTACTTTTCTCAAATTACTTTAGTTACACCTCTGAGCTTAATTCCAAGTCTTTATGTTGCTTTCTTAATTTAAATTACATTAATTTAGCAGTATTTCAACAGAGTCCTGTGCAGCGGCAGAATCAAATTATAGAGAAAGTCATATTTAGAAGGAGTACTATTAATCCTTCTTTCACGAGTAGTAATATTAAATCATTATATCTAATTTTGTTATTCTAAAAGATATTCTTTAACTAGGGACATTCTATAACTAGTGATTGCATGTTCACCTAAGGAGTACAGTAAGGAAATCTGAGAACATTAGAAGAAAATTATATTATAGACAAGTATAAATACTGTATCCTTTACTGACTTGTCAGTCATTTGCTCTATAGATAAAACATCTATCAAAGATTTTTCTCATTTAGATAGCTCTGGCCTGGATACTTCAAGAAACATTACATATTGTGCCAGTTATAAAGTCTGAGGGAATTCCAGCCTCTGGAAATTTATTTAAGAGCACACCTGCCATTCCAGATGTATGAGAGAATATGGCTTATTCCCACTGGTCCACTCTTCCACAGCATCTTGTGTTGGTCCTCACCTCAAATAGCAATACTTCATCCTGCCCACAGAAAGAAGAGGATGACAAAATAATCCTTACAGAAGAGGAGTAACAAATCAAAATTTTGAATGCTAAGTAGATGGATATCTACTTGCAGTACATCTCTGCAGGAACATAAGAATCATAATGGATATTATTATCTATGTATTTATTTGAGAAGCACATTTCTTTTCCTCTGCAGTGACAAAATTTTCCTCATTTCTGTGAGCAGAAACAGTATTCTGCCTACTCTTTTCAGTTATTAATTAAGATAAACATTAAGGCAGGAATTTTAACTGATGTGAAATGATCTAGACACTTAAATGCACTTGAACATCACATTAAATCTTTTTGAAATCTGTTTGGTAAATATAGAAAGATCTTCAAATATAGCATCTAACAGTTGCTTCTTAAACAAAAGCCCTTCCTAGATTCCTTTCCTGTTTTAGCTCATTTAGAAAAGATGCAGATCTTACTTCAAGGAAGAATGAAGTCTGAATAAGCAAAATGAAAGCTCTTTTGCTAGAATAATGTTTTCAATTTTCAACATGCGTGAAACACTGTCTGCATATCACTTGAGATTTTGGGACTTTATGTGCCTCAATCCACTGAATCAAATGGTGTGATGTGAAAGATGTGGAAAATTTCAAAGTCTTTTTTAAACGTTCCTTCTGCAGTTTCATAAAGACAATGAAGAGAGGTCAGATTTAAAAATAAAAATAAGTAAATAAAAACCCAGATGACACGTTTTATTGCAGTTCAAAAATCAAAGCAAGAAGCATGATTATTCTTTTTATGAATAAAATTGTTTTGAATGAAAGAAGAAAGGCATTTAAGGCAGCAGCACTATTCTTATAATTAATTTGCTTTTCTTATTATTGAAAACATTATTCTTTTCCCCAGAAAAACTACTAAATAAGGTTTCTGAAATGTGTCTCTTTCCTACCTTTAAAGTGCTTGGCTTAATTACAGCATGACCTGTGCAATAGGAAAGAGATAAAACTTTGCCAATAAATTATGACACTTCAAAGAAAGAAAAGAGGTTATTTGATATAGAATTCTATGAGCTTCACCATACGCAGGGGGGCCCCTAAGGCATTTGAATTCAGTTCAAGCCATTATAGATACATAGAATACTTGAATATATCTCAGTCTTGTTGAACACTTTTGAATATATTAGCTGAAACCAAACTGCTATCCACCTATAATAGAGATGTATTTGCATGAGTGATGAGAGAACTTCAAAAGGTTCAGAGTTCAGATTAATTTTGGTTCCTCAGTAAGAAATACCCATGCAGGTGGCATTGCAGCCTTTTGAACTTGCAGTCTAATTTTCCTCTGGTTTCCTTCTTGCTCTCTCAGAAATTCTCTCAAAACCTGTTCCAATCTTTCTTTTTCTCCTTCCTTTTTATTCATGTAGTGGTGTAGGAAACTACTTATCTTCTTTCATTATTATTGAACAGCTACTGCACTTCTTTGTCCTTCATGGTTTTGGGGTGATGTTCCGAAATGACAGCTTTCTTCTGAAGTCTAGAATATTTGGAAATTAAACAATGAGAAAAACTGTTATTACCTGTACCGCAAGTCTGGAAATTCCTCTCAAGATTGAACAGTGCTCTTGAAATTAATATGCATTGCAGCTCATGCCTTGCCATACGGCATTCTGAACATACCTGGATGACATGAATCCAGTATGTTTGTGGCAGAATGAAAAGTGGCCTCAAATAGTGCCAGGGAAGGTTTAGATTGAATACTACAAAATTTTTTTCACCTAAAAAGGAAGCGTATCATATCTTTTTGCTTGCTTCTAGAATTTCCTACATTCCTTGTCAGGCTTATGCGCAGATCAGTGACTGAATGGAAGTTCACCTATTACTGGAGGTTAAATAGACAAAAAGAAAAATTTTTGTGAACTTTTGAAGTCAGCAACAATGAATCACTGACTATTTTCTTTGAATATTTTTATTTCCTTCTATTAAGGAAGTAGGGAAAATGTTAGCCAGATTAGGGATAACAACTGGAATAAAACACACTCAAAATGTACATTAAATAGGGAAGTTACATTTAGATAGAAAATGAACCCAAGACAGAAAGAAGACTGAGAAATAAAACAAGTATAAGCTCCCTGGGGAACTACTTCCAAGACTAGTAAACAGCCTGATTTTTATCCCGAAGGAATAAGAACCAAAGAACTGTATTTTAGACTTTAGGCATATCTATATTTTCAATTACTTAAGAACAAATTAACAGAAACCAGAAAACAAAGTTCGAATTTCGAGTCATCAGCAAGACAACCAAGTTTCTGCTTACTAGATAGACTGACACTTTTTTTCTAAAAATGGCTTTTATTCACATTACTGTCACAAAATCTCTAAAGTGTGCATTATATAACTTGTTTGCAGTCTTAATAGCCCCTTTTCAACACATGTGCTTTTGGTGCCATCCACAGGAGTTCAAAATTCTGTTTCAGCCACCCACACATGTTTAAGATCTCAGTGCTGTGTTACTATATTTCTGCATCTCAGTAAAACAAGTGATTCGTGTTTTACTCATAGCAGAACAACAAAGGGAATTATTTACATGGGACCCATCTGGGGAAGAGATGGTGAAGGTATTCTTGAGAGCTAATTGCCAAACAGTCCTTGTGCTTTAAGGAAAAAATGGACTGAATTCTTGACAAGAAATTTGTTAAGGAAAATGGCAGCATTTTCAATTAGCATCAAAAAGGGGAACAGTTTGGGAAAGCAAATAAAAACATATTTTCAGTAGATCTGGTACAGAGGTAGCTTTGATATATGTCTCTGAAATGAGAAGTATGACACAGCCTTCCTTCTCAGCAGTGATTGCCAAATATGTAATTAGAATAAATGTGGTATTAGAAATAACTACCCATTTTCTTGGAATACATACAAAATGATCTGAATAGCTGCTTTCAGGCATGAACAACAGGAAGGATCAATATGGTAAACCACTACCCTCTGTAAAGACAGTCTGTGATGTGTAATAAACAAAGGAAAAAAGAGAAGTTTTTTGTCCAAATAATTTAATAGACAAAACTCTGGCAATTATTGTTGTTCAGATCTCACTTCTTTCCATGTGTGGAATCCTGACAAGTTAACTTATCTGTGAAGCATTGACCATCACTGAGGAAGGAATTTTCTCAGCTTCAGAATACCAAGTATCACAAATTATAGCAGCTTAAATGTAAAAACAAAAGCAAACAAAAGCTGTGATGACTGGGAGAGCAATCACAAGGAAGATTAGGTTTTGTGGAGGAAGCAAATTACTAGAGACTCCAAAAATAAGACAAAATATTTGGCATTTTCCATTGTTTCTTCAATGACATGGGCAATAGAAAAATATTTCTGAAATGTTTATAAAAGGAATGTGCATGCACACACACAGTTGAGAGCATAAAATTCACTCTATCATAATGATGTTGAAAAGAAAAATAGAATTAAATCACTGTCAAACATTAGACAAAATGAAAATTATATAAACCCTACTGATCCTTCTGGTTTCAGCAGGCTCCAGTTTGGGCAGTCCTATGATAGTTATATAAAATAGATATAAGTTTCTTTCAGCTGAATTCAAGAGTTATTGAAAAAAGTTACTAAAATTAAAGGAATCCCAAACTCCTAAGAATTTCTCATGGGATTCACAGTCACAATTTTCCTGGCTTACAAAAGAAAAGGTTATCCCCAATGGATATAATCATGTATAATACTATATTTCATTGAGATAAAATTTGTGAACAACATTTTTTACGTCAAATCACATGTTTTTCAGATCCAATTGTAGCCCATAATACATTTGGGTGTACCTTGTCTAGGTATCAAATTGTACTTACACCATTTGTGTCTCTGTATCATCACAAGGCTCACAAACACTTTATATTCTATCAAAATATCCTTGGTGGCCAATCTAAGCCCATTTCAATCCAATAAAGTGGTAGATGACAGATCCTCCTCTCCTTTCAATTTTTGTCTGTCAGCGAGGTCTCTGCATACCCCAATGCCCTTTGAGTTCAGCAATAAAGCCAACAAAAGCCAACAAGATGGTCAGCAGAATGGGTGGCTATATGAAGAGTTAGATTTAACCTATGTAATTATAGAAATGACCAGAGAATTGCCCCATAATAATTTTTATAAATCATCAGTAAAACAAAACAGGCATACATACAGAGTAGAGATGTCCCTCTTCTTGGATAGCTCCTGTTTTTCACACTGATGCACCATGTACCAAGGTAAGAAGGATGTTTCTTCAAGACAAGATGGGTAGTATGCATCACATTTAAAACTACTACTTTTTTTTTAATGCTGGAAGCTTATAATAAAAAATAATGATATATTGTAACCATTCTTACTCTAGCATTGTGACATTCTGTTAATTTTAGTAATTCTCTCCTTAATTTTACCTTTGTAGAAGTGGTTTGGCCAGTAAATGCAGCTATTTCGGATAGGAAAAGAGCATTCACAGTGATGCCATTTTAACGCTGAATACTTTTTTGGTGCTATCACTGCATTATCCTCAGCTATGATTCAGCAAATCTGAAAGGAATATTTCTTTATTCCATTTTCTTCCATTGCTCTGTCCTTGCTACCCTGTATACTCTGCTCACAAATCAGAGAGTTTGCAAAAACCTTCTGCAAACAAAAAGCCAATTTCACTTGTGTTCATACCTTGAGAGGCATCAGAGAAAGATGAGCAGTTACTCATCTTATGCCCTGTTTTCTCTTCAGATACAAATATACCTGGTCCTGAAATGATGAAGTTGCCTTTTACAAGCATTTTCTACTAAGTGCTGGGAATTTATCTGTGAGCCCTAACATGAAAGATGCTGTGAATCATGGTTATTTGTTGGTGCACTGATTGCTGCTATCAGCTGCGTGTGCTTCTGACCAGGGGGGCATCATAAAAGCTGTAGAAAGTTACTCATAAAAGCGGAAAAATCTACTACTTTCTGTAATAGAAAAAAACCCAAAAACCTCTGTTAAAAACAGCATGTCAGAGATTTTGTGTTTCTTGTATATGCAAACCTCTGTTACTGGGACTTAATTAGTATTACAATATGTCTCTGTGTGTGTGTGTCTGTGTGTGTGTGTGTGTGTGTGTGCGTGTCACATCATCTTTGCAAGGTCAGGGAGAGGAATTATTCTCCCTTAAATGCAGAAACAGATGTACATAGAGATTAATCAGAAAGAGAGAGAGAGAGAAATGTTGAAAATCCAGCTTGAAATATGAGGAATGTTAAGGATTTCTTTAAAACAGGTTATACCTTCTCAAACCAGGTGCTGAAAAAAATCCCAAAACTATGGGGTATGTGGGAAACCCCCTATGGTTTACAAGTATGTTTATGTCATATGGGAAAGCATTGTTAAAGGTAAGTAATAATTCTCTTTTTCAAGGGAAGAAAATGATGGTTTTAGCATTGAAATCAATACCTCTCTTCTAAGTTCTTCATTTAAAATCTTTAACTTATCTACAAATGCGAATGGAATCTTACAGACAAGATTCACCTTCAGAAGTCTCCCACGCTGTGTGGATTTGCTGATACAGCTATGCAGGTTAGCATTTTCTAATCTAGACAAAGCATTCAGCTTCGGTGTGCTCTGCCTGTTGATGCACTGCATCTGGGAGAGAAGGGGAAGATTATTTAGTTTCTCTAACCAAGTGTAGGAAGGAAGAGCTAAACACAGAAAAATCCACAGAGAAAAATTCTGTTTTATTATTTGAATATTTTCATGTTAACAGACTAACACCTGAATGCTTTCACTACTGCAGCTTTAAGCAAAGGATATTAGTCTTATAATGTTGGAGGTATTTTATGTCTTTCAGATACAGGAGTGCATGTGAAAAAAACAGTCCAAGGAATTCTCCGCAATGCAGTTTTACATAAGGGCCTGTAGGAGCAGGCAGAATGTTATTAGACCATAAAAGCACATCAGGCTGATTTATGGTTTCTGATCAAGGTTTCTGTGAAAATTACTCTGCATCAACAGCTCAAGGTGACTGCTACCATTAATGTGTGGAAAATAAATGAGGTGGGGAGACTGATATCAGAGGAAGTAAAAGGAAGCGCTGAGCCAGTTTATATAGCACAGGCTTCCCATTTTGTTTTACAGTGCATAGAAGGCTGTCATCAAAATGATTGCTTTGGGGCAGAAAAAGCAATTCTTGATAATTAGATCTTATGGCAGGCTTTCTTACATCCGGTATATAAGAGCCATCAGGTATAATACCGTCCCACTATACGTCACCCTCTCCTCTGTCCTGTAAATATTCTTAGGGTGTAGAAAATGAATAATGTCTTTTTTTTCTGAAGTTATTTTCCAGAAGAAATAAAATTCTAAACACGGTTTCACAGGAGTCTCAGTGCCTGGGACTATATTACACATGGTCTGATAACAATTTGCATTTTGACCAGCATTACAGTAAATACCCGACATCTTTTCCACAGTTCAGTGTTCTTGTATTGTACATCGTTTCACTTACCAGTGCTGGATTTTTTATTCCACTCTTATTTTTATTGAAAACATAAAGCTATACTGCCTATTTAAATGCAAATTCATAATGCATTTTTTAAAAATTAATTCATTTATTAAAATTTAGTTCATTTTATATTAATATGGTTCTAATGCACAGCTATTCTTTACACATAGTTTGTTTTTGTTAAAGATGCACACATATATATAATGTCAATTTGAATTTTAGTTTGTTTTTGTTGTTATTTTAAACAGTCTGGATTTCAGTAGTAGTAGTAGTATTAGTATTATTATTTTACTTTCTGCATAATATTCAAGATATTTAAACAAAATAACAATGAAATTGAATTCATCCATGCTGCAGATTTTAGTGAAAATACTAAACTGTGAACCGTGGAAAAGTATATTTCATGCTTCTATATGGTTTTTAAAACCATTTTCAGTTATTTTATTTCTAGATTCTAAAGCATTACATGCAGATGTGCAATGTCCTTTTACCCATTTGCAAAAATATCAGGCAACTCACACAGCTGGCTGTAAAAGCTGATCTGGTGGTCATGCAGGGCATGTTCACAAGGCAGCCTGTGGAACAAAGACATCCATACCTTGGGGAAGGTCAGGGTCAAGATTTTGATTTTTAGGATATGATGGCATACTAACTGCATATTCTTTTCAAAATGGACTCTTGATTCCTAACTCAAATTTCTTTCAAGATATTGTCGCAATAAAATGTTTTATGGTTTTTAGTGCGTAATACTAATTTGTCTATAGATTTTAAAACAGTTGGTTTGTTATTATTTTTAATAAGATTGCTACAAGCTTAAAAAATTATTTTAACTATTTGTATTCTTCAGTTGTATCCTGAGAGAAAAAGGACTACTGTTTGTGTGCAAGGGTGATTAGTTTGTACTGTTAATAGGATGGATTTCCTGGTACTTAATTGAAAGCAGGTGGATAATTAAAACCAATGTGTAGCTAATCAAGAGTCAGATATCAGGTGATCATGAGGCCATGCTTGATTCTGTTCAGGATAAAAACCTAACTATCAAGTCTGTTAGCTGCAGCATTTAAAGTGAAAATAGTGAGAGGGACTGGTTCCTGGGAAGAACTTAACTAAGGTACCATTCACAGGTTCAAAGTATAGCTGGTCAAGATCATACTGTGGGAGTTTTTGGCTTTGTTTTGGTTTTTGGTTTTTTTTTTTTTTTTTTTTTCTTTTAGAAATGTAATATGGTTTTCGTTTGTGAGATCTGTTAGTCAGTGTTAAGGAGGTTTTTTCTGAAAATAAGCATTAAGAAAAATCTGACTCAGTCTCTTCTTGCCTGCCCTTGTTTTTCTGCAATGGACCTTGTTAATGTGTTACGAAATGTTAGTAAAAGTATGTGGTACCCATACTAAAGCCTTGGTAACCTCCAAAGGTCACTTTGGAAAACATGATAAGGCAGACAGAAGAAGGGACAGCTGTTTGCAATAGTGTGTGAGCAATAACTAGTTTTAGACTATTTCCCATGCTACAATTTGAGTTGTGTTTTGCCCTTGACAGTGTGATCATGCAGAGCAGCGTGGTGCCTAGACGCTGTTGGTAATAGGAGCTGCTGTATATCAGTTATTTTCCTTTTCCAAACCATTATGCTGGGGAGAGGATATACAGTTTTTTCTCTGCTACAAAACGTTAGAAATGTGCACTAGAAATCATATTTCTCTGTTACCTTTACATGTTTCTCTGATCCACTTTTCTGCTCCTTCTGGGCTACTGTTACGATCCTGTAGCTCATATGTATAATTTTGTTGAAAAAAATTTGTTTTACTTATAGGTATTATGTATTGCAAATTACTGAGTACTGGAATGTCAGTTTGGTTAACCTCCTTTCCCCTTCCTCTCAGAATGGTTTTTTTTTTTTTTTAATAATCAAATATGTAGAAAAAAAGACAATGCATATGTGTAGTCTGTTTCAAAGTGCTCTCAATTACCTAGATGTTTGCTGCTATTTTTAACTGGTTTTGCTGAACAATCTGCCTTGGTAATATTTCTTTTTTGTTCTTTTACAAGCTCTGTATAAATTTGGCTATGATGGAAAAAGTGTAATAATCTCTTATTATTAAGAAAAAAAAAATAAAGAGTTTGTATTTTAAGTGAGTTCTGTATGCTGGTGTTAAGCACAAATTATCACATGAGACATTTGCTCATTTCCTTCTTATGGTTTAATGTGGAATAACTTTAATTAGATATTATACTTGCTTCCTTGTAGGTTTTTCTGGTTTTATATATGGTTGTAAAGAAAGAGTTGTATTAAATATTTCTTATTACTTCTAATTTTTAATCTCTTCCCTTCACAAGTTTTTCAGAAAAAAAGCTCATTTTGAATGCTAGGAAGGAGATCAAAAACCACACAAATGAAAAAGGAGAAACTTAGAAAATCAGTGAAATCTGTGCTATCGATTTTTATCTTATTTTAAACTAGTAAGAAATTCTTGGTTTCTCAACCGTCTTGCATCTTAGTATTAGAAAAGATGAAACTTGTTCTCCCTATGTTTGAGGTAGAAGAGAGTAAAGGGTTTAAAAATCCTATGAAGTTTAATTATCTGTCTCTAACTTTTTCTGGTGTACGTATGCATGTAATATTTACGTAGATGTATGTATAGATCAGTGTTGCAGTCACTAACTCCCGATGGAAGTCTTTAACCATTGATATTTTGTGTTTTTCAGTATCAAATGTGTGTATGACAAGGATTCAGACAAGTGAGTCATCTGAATTGCAGGCTCTGCAAACCTTTTCTGCAGGGTAGGGGAATTGGCTGCAAGGGCTTGCTCGCTGTACAGGGTTGGAAGGGTAACTTTTGCTATACCTCATTTGTGTTAATTAATCTTGGCTACATTCTTGGCAGTTCTCTTTGATAAAGGCTTAATTGAACTTGGCACACTTCTCCTGTGGAAAACTTTTGAGGGTAAAGAGAAATAATTCTAAGAAACGTTCTGAGGTACCCATGTTTGAGCTTCAATTCTACACCTAGCTGAGTCAGTTGCTTGAGGAAACAGCTGAATTACAGGTTTGGATAGTTCTGCAAGGAGGGGAGGAGCAAAAGGCAAATAATAAAAATAATTTATCATATTGCTTAAGGGAGAGTGACCTTTCAGAAATATCATAGTTCTAACAGATGAGGCAGGCTTTGGCAGTCTTTAGGGAAGAAGAAATCAATTACAGTGTAGTACTGCTGTGTCAAAGTATGGGTGCATGTACTGATTTTGCTGAGAGGTCTTGTCAGCCTGGAATGTCATGTTCTGGAAGTACATATGGGTCCTGGTAGGGCTAATGGGTTTTGGGAAATGGTGGCTTAAGCCATGATTGATTTCCAGTTAAGTCTGTGCCTCTGAAAGATTGCTAAAGTTCCTTGAATATATTCAGTTTATTTCAGTGCTTGTCAGTGCAGCATAGCAGACTGGATGTTTAATGCGCTGCACAAAAGAAAATAACCTTAATTGATAATAGTTTGTCAATAGCAAGAAGTGCACTGGTGACAATTCTGGGCTAAGAGGCACCTCTCAGAAGAGGGAGCCTTGTGATGGGGGACCAAAGACAAAGTGATCCTGATGGTAAAAATTACGGTTCTGGAGGTAGCCACCACAAACTGCTCCAACCAAATCCTGACAGGTAACTACTTTCCTAAAAAACATTTTCACTCTGGAGCAAACCAGGAGGTTTTTAGAGTTTTATGACACAGAAGCTAAGTCTGAAGTGTGCAAAAAGTCAGTGTTTTGGCTTATTCTACCGTTTTACAATTCAAATGTATCTAAGGAAAGAGATGAAATCAATAGAGTTAAAGGAAAATATGTTTCAGTAGCCACTGTGAATTTTTTGCCACTGCCACACTTGAGAATAAAAAGCTTCACCCCCAAACATGTTCCAAAAGAGGGTAAGAGTGAAATGCCATGACTTTGACCAAATTGCAGATGTGTTTCATAGATAAAAATAAATAAAAACCTATGGTGTTACTGTAATATTCTGCATTGAAATGAACTCTTCCATGATTTTGAGATTCATTGGTAACTTAAGACAGGAACCCAGGATAAACAAAAAATATTAATAATTTCTTGGTCTTATATAGCAATCTTCAGGAAATAAAAGAAGAACTTTTAGGATGGGTCTAAAAAATTGTTTTTCTACAGCAAAAGGAAGAAAATTGGAAGGACCACAGTAGTGCTGTAGAAATCGTAATAGGAAAGATAATACCTCCTTAGGTTATTTTCTTAGCTTTAGCACAAAAGTTCAGAGACATGAATGGATGTTAAAGGAAAATGGATTTGGAAAAGATCTACAAGGCTTTCTTGCACTCAAGGTAATCCTTGTTACTAATGGCCTTCCTGGCAGGTTGTTTTGAAGCAGTATTAGTCAAGAAGGTGATACTGTACTACCTGTCAGAAATATATTAACAAGGCTTAGGAATATTTTTCTCATCTTTTGATGTTATGGGGATCCAGTTGAATGTAAGGAATATTCTGGTTTCTTGGTTACAATTCCTCTGTATTTACTCTAATTGTGCACAACCAGAAATAAGTACCAGTTAGGGATTCCTATCTGCCAAATAGTATTCAACCTGCATTTAAATTAGCTCAAGAGAAATCATCATTTAGTATTTATGAAAGTTACAGACTTTAGAGTAAACTTCAATCTACTTTCATATGTCTAGTGTGCTTATTAGTATTTCTGTATAAAACAAAGGAACATTAAAAGATTAATACATTAACATCTAAAATATTTTACTGTGTAATTATAGAAAATGCTATATAAGCTAGTCTGTTGAATGTAATAAATAAATGCCACCTATATATGGCATTTATTTGCCTTTTTGTTTATCTTTTTTTATCTTCATGTTATCTTGTGTATTCATTAAATCTGCAAAATATGTCATCTTCATTTGCAGGTGCTCAAATATCTCCTTTGGCCTTAACTTCTGCAGAAATTGGTGACTCTTAGTCCAGGTTTTCTGAAAAAGAAAATAGGTGGTTTGAAGTAAATGTCAGCTTAATAGCTGTTTCATCCACTTCTTATCATTCTGCCAATTGTTGAGCATCATATGTGTCACAGACCTATCTGACTCTGAGGTGGTAATTGTAAATCATTTGCACCTCTTTTCATCTATATATGGACTTTGTACCAAGTTTTTAAGAGGTAAAAATGTATACATCTCAATAACAATATTGCTTCACTATCATAACCCTGCCTGCCAATGTGAATTTCCACTGACTAAATACAAAGGAAAATAGTTAGTTTTACAGAAGGAGTGGAAGGCAACTATTCTGTTTCAAGGCATTTCAATAACTCTGTCGGATTATAGGAGTAAAAAAGGTGATAATAAAATGCAGTAATAATTTAGCTATGGAGAATATGGAAACGTATTACTCAACTTTCCAAATTAAATTAATACTGGAACATCCCAAACTTTATTGTAGTGTGATTTCTCTGTTGTTGATGCAATTTTTGCTTCTCAATTTCTTGTATAGATCTCCATCTTGGCTATCTAGATATCAAATTTTTTGTGCAAGTTTCATTCTTTTAAGATAGTAAATTTACTGTTGACTGCTTTCAACTTTTCATGGATTTCGTTTTTCATCTTTACACATTTATCTTCACAGTGTTAACAAAAGCATTCCAGTGGCATATATATCTCATCAATTTTTGAGTGAAATAGGCTGTGCTTAGATGTATGTGATGTGTGATCCTTTAACTTCTGAAAGCAGATATTCAATTTGTATGTCTATCAAGACTGTGCATATGTGTGCTTTCAATTTCCTGAAGATATTGAAGTGATACTGTGTATAAATGGTTATTTTGTATTATCCTTACTGTAGGGTATTGAAAAATGGTTTATATGTGCTTGTAAATTTATGTGCGAAATTGGCTCCTCTTCAAAACTATGTTCACTTAAAACAGGAAAACCACTTTATCTGGTGTATATTTTGCTGTCTTTGTAATAAAGTCACTCATCTAACTAGACTCGAAAATACATGGGATGTTTTTGCTTCAGTGTTGCAGTTTTTAATATGTGTTTTTTCAAAGTATGAGCTTCCTTTCCTAAGGTCAGGCACTGGATTAGACCATGATTTGGAGTATGATTCTGTTTTTTCTATTGCCCTTGGAGCAATTTCTCATCTGGCAAACCTTCAAAAACTTGCCACATTGGGCACTGATGTCAAAAAGGCGAAGGATGAAAAAGTATGTCAGTACAGGCACAGAATACAAAACGTTGGTTCATTCATGTATCAAATATTGTTAAAGGTGGTTGTCCCTATTCAAGTGAAATAAAGATATTTTTAACGGTTTTTAGCTGTCTCTATGGTACTCATCAGTTATGAATCTTCAGAATAAAAATTAATTGTAAGAAGCTTCTTTTCTCTGGTTTTGCATCCAGCTTTTTTGCAAGTGATTCTATCAGTAGACATTTTTGTAGGGCTCTGATACCATATTGATACCTGTTATGCAAAAGTTATCCAGGTCTCTAACATTCCCCTCAAGAAAAGCAACAATTTTGACTTGCAAAACAAGCTTAATCTCTGATTTTTATTTCATTAAATCCAGAAACATTCCGTTTGCTGATGAGTTGATGGTCAGAAAGGATGATCATGATGACCTCATGAAGTTTTGAGGTGACTTTCACAAATTTTTGTCCTGATAATTCTACTGAAAAGGGATTTCTTTTTCTTATTTATGCTTTTTACTAATAAACTTACTCTAAGTCTAATGTAAAGTAGGTGGACGTAGATTGAAATTAAACCCAGCTGAAACAAAAGGATAGGTGGCCCTTTAATACAAACTACTGGATGCTTAAACTGGATTTGATGGTAAAAAAGAAATGGCTCAGGTATTTCAGTTATCCATGATGTGATACTCTTCTGTCATTTTTTTTATTTGGGTAATAGACTATTGCAAATAATCCTTCCTTGAGTAATTGGTTTTTATTAGCTTGAAGAATTTACACCTCATTCTGTGGGCATAAACATCACAAAGATCTTTCCATGGATGTTAGAAGTATCAATATAAGGAATACATTTTTATAAACTTCTGCACCTACGGCTTCTAATTTCTAGCCAACTTGTATCTTCTTTTTCTGCCAGTTACTCTGCCCACTAATAATCTCCTGCTTTTCTCTACTGTCTAGGTAGAACACATCATTAATTTGTAGACATCATCTATACTACCTTATTTTTATTAGCCAACCAAAAGATATAGTTTCTTGCCAAGTAATTGGGCATTCTAGCATATTACAGTTGCACTTTTAAGAAAAAAAACTTCCAAAACCATCTCAAACAGCATTATTATTACCCTCTCCAGGCTGATGTTCCTGCCATAGTTATCATTACCAAACATTTCAGGTTTTCATTTTAAACCAGCATCCTTCCTCTTTTGATTCCTCATTAAGCATGATTAAAAATTGAGGCTTTGATTTCCACAAATGAAATATGTTTCATTTTTATTGAAAGTGAATTTCAAAAATGGATTTCAAGTAAATGCATGTTGTTTGTAAACCCATGCAATGTCCTCTTATTTACGCTGTGTGTCTAATGATTGTTCCTTAAAATATATTCTTAATTTTGTATGTTACTGAGATAAGGTAATTTGTCTACACCCCAAGTCATCTTCCCTTCTCTTCCCAATAGAGATATTACATTTGTTACTGTTCAGACACAGATCACCTTTCTGCATTTGTAGATCTATTTAAAATACATGTTCTCTGTTCTCAAAATTTACTTTCCAATGTCTCTTAATACTTTTGGTTATGAAGTGAGTATGTCATAATGGTTGAAGAGGAACTAAATTTTATCAGTATTTATTGATGGTTTTGTGACAGTTGGAAATGGTTTGACCTTTCATGATCATTCAGGAGATTTTTGGAAAGGAGAACATAACTTACACTATCAATGGGATAGTGATGAATTCAAAATTGTCTGTAAAGTTATATAATAAAGATAGACGTGATCAATGTTCAGGTTATTACTTTAAGCTGCTTCTTTCCAGAGTGTACAGTTTTGACTACTGCATGTACCTCTTCAGCTCATCATATCTCCTCACCTGGCAACCTGGACTTGCAAGTATTCTAAAGAGATGTGTGTGGAATAGAGTGGTGGATGGAACTCTACCTGCCTTTCAACATGTGAGCAAACTGAGTTTGATTCTCCTCCCTCAATTTTAATTTGAGCTGAATTATACTACTCATTAACCTTTGATTTTCATTCCTGAATCTGAAGGGAGCACCTGAGAACCCTTTCATTAAATGTTTATGCAGTTTACGTTTTACAGTCAGTACAGAACTATGTGCACTCCTTTATTTTTCAATATACACAGAAATATGTAGGATGCTCCTGATGTGTCCTGCATTCTTTGTTTATTTTTTAATGTATTTGGACTCCATAATGCATGAATTAGAGTCTTTATAATATTAGAAGTGTATATGTAGGTGGCAGTTACATTACTGTGATGCTCCTGGACAAGTGAGAGAGGCTGTGCTCTGTGGAGCTCATAATATACCCAGCTACATACAGAATTAAAAGGTATGTGAGTGTGTTGGAGGATGATAAATTGTTTCTACTTGTCATAAGGGAGATATTTTAATGAAGTTCATCACATAAAAATGTAAGTTAGTCACCATGAAAATTGTTAGAAATTGAAGGCAACCAAGAAAAACTACCAGACTTATTTAAAACTGGAGTGAATCTGTATCTCAAAAATGGTCAATATTTTATTTAGTTAGACCAGAATCCTGATGTGTCTTTTTCAACAATTTTGAAAGGTTTTGAATTTGGAGGTGGTGCTGCAGCTCTAGGTAACATTTATAATTCTGTGACCGCTATTTTATTAATAATTTTATGTAGATCCTGTCAGAACCATACTTCTTATTTCAATATGCACATCTGAGAAAAAGAAAAGAATCTGATACTATATTGTCAGTTGCCAGCCCTGCTAGACAGTAGGAGGCTACTATTAGTCTCACCCTTAAATTTGACTTCACCAGAATAAGCAGAACAAATTTGGGGGGAAATTTTGTTGAAAAGAATGATGCACCTTCATTCTCTATATACTTGAGTTTGGGGGACATGTAACTTCCTTCATAACTTATAAACAAGGTAGAATAATGCATATTGGAGTAGATTATTTCCATCCGCCTTCTTTTGGTGATCTCCTCATTATCCCACTGTTATTGCTGTTTCAATGCACAGAGGCTTGGACATGTAGAAATCTTCCCTCTTGTTTAGCTTTAGAAGTAAGATTTCTATCCAAACAGTGTCAAAATCTGGGATATCTGAAATAAATCAAAATACTGGCTTTCTTGTACTGATTTAATGAAAGAAGTTTTGAGTTAATATTTGGTTAATGATTAACAGGTTATTCCTATTAAGCTCTCTCATAATTTGTTCAAATCCAGAGGGAGCAGGAACAACAAGAATATTTAAGCATATGCTTATGTGCATCAGGGTTTTGCAGTCTTGCCAATTGCAATAGTCAAATATCCAACAAAATTTAATTGCTAAAAATTATTTTTCTAAACCCATATATTCTTTGGATAATTGAAATTTTGAGGATGTTTATGGAGTCACGGTCTCTTACTTTTTCTGTCAGGACAGCTATATATAAATATCATTTTTATTTTGTTTCTTTTTAAGGCAAAAAGAGACTTTTGTATTAGAAGATGAAGACCTTAATTTAGACAACTTTGACCCAGAAAGTTACCTGTTAAATTGGAGAAAAAACTGGTGTGGTATCAACTCCTCAAATATATGGACTATCATCTCAAGACTTAAATAGTGAGGGATTGTTTCCTTGACTAAGAAACATTATGCTGCAAATGACTAATGACTCTGTTTCAAAATACAGATTATGTTGGTTTACATTTCAAAGTATTTAGCATATTTTCTTAAAGGGAGATGTTCATATCCAATTGTTATTCTCCACTAGCTTCTCCAAACTTTCACATAATTTCTTGCGAAACTGACTGAAGTCAAATTTCTCTCTTGATATTGAATTATTACTAGCTGGAACTCAGAATAGTGAGTGTAATTCAATTCAGATTTAATAGACATGGTTTCTATACCCTATACAAATGTCTGCAATTAAAGAATACTTTTTTCCCCTCAAGCATTTCTTCATAGTTTTGGAAGACGTTGACTTGAGTGTTCACTTATTTATTTGACTGTAAAAATGTAACTGAGTTTCATGCAACTTGCATCTACTGTGCTCACATAATGCAGTACACTTACAGAACTTGTGGCAGGGCATTTCATTTTCATACCCATGCATTTAAAGGGGGGGGGGGGGGGGCAGAAACTAAGAGCAAAAAAAAAAATTAACAAGGGGACCACCAACAGTGAAAGCATTTTCTGCACAAGAAAAGATTCTGTGTGGGAAGGTATTAGATAGCCATTATAAGGCTTTTATTTCAATAATTATTCTTTAGCCTTTGAAATGTCATTATAGGTCAAAGAGGCAGCTTTTGTTCCAAGTAGAGCAGAATTTAATAAGGAAGGACTCAATAGATATGTCAGATGGATAATAAATTGAAATGATGTCAAATTATGCGTTGTTACTAGAATCAGCTATGTGATAAGCATTGGCATACTCTGGTTTTCAAGTTCACTGACTCTTGTGCAGCATTTTCACTTGCCTTTTTTTGTTGGAAACACCATGCTAATCTGTCCTATCTAGACCATACTCATTTTGTCATCTGCTTACAGCAGGAGAGATCAGTGATACATCTTTATTTCATTTCAGGGGATATAGAAAAGGATAAGTTTACTATAAGCATAATATAGGTATTTAGCTAGGGGTATCTAGCTTTCCCTAGATCTCCATGCTTCCCTAGGGACAGATATATCCTGGTCATCTGCAGTCAATCAAAATGTTTGCCAACACATTTCTTTGTCTTCTAAGAGTATATGAGTACAGGATGATGGTTGGATTCAGTTCACATTTTGTATGACATAAACACTGTTAAGCAGAAATTTTGATACACGAGGTCTTGTTAAAATTTTGACTCTAAAGTTAGAGTTTCAGATATGGCCATCATTTTTGCCAGGTAGGAATATTTGGTGACCTTCAGCAGCTGCATAGGTCTCATTACCTCAGGTCTTTCATGAGCTTCCAGTTTCAGGTTTTTACATACCATTAAGCATGTCCTCAAGTTAAAATAGAATTTACAAGATGTGTTTGAATGTTCAGGAAGAAGTTAGGCATAATTCTGATATCAGATTCATCCTAGAAACCTCATTCAAAATGAAAATACATCATACACCAGATTCAGCAGCCATATAAGTTTTAATGTAGCTAAGATGCTCACGAATGCATGACACTGGTATGCCAGATTACTCTCTATCCACGTCCAATTTCAGCTCACTTCATCATGCCAACAACTAAATACTATCACAGCTGTCTGGAAAACCCATAATTACAGTCAAGGCTGGCAGTTGCCACTCTGAGAACAGGCAGCTTAGAGAATTTTTCTTGGCAAGAGACATCATAAACAGATGACAAAGGACAATCTCCTGGCATGGCTGCAAAGTAGTTTGCTGCAGGGTTGGCTAGCAGAACATGTTTTGTTGTACTTTATTAATTTACTATCATCCTTCAACAGCTAACCCAAATAAAGGGAGCCTGTATGTCCTGGTCTTCCCTGAAGTCACTGACTATTTGGGTTAATACTTTTTTTATTTGCAGAGGCATGTTTGCTGACTAAAAGGCTTGAGTGTGCATGTACATAGGGGAGAGAGGGCCACACTGACTCATCATTAGTGAACCTGTTTGTTAGGAACCTCTACTGGATTCAATTAACAGAGCTTTCTCAAAGATGGCTTTTCAAAATGTCACGCCTATTCTATGTTGCCTAGGCAGGTCACCACAGAGGTATAATGTACACTGGACCCCCAAAACCTTCTTCTCCATTTTGCAATTCCAAGTGCAAGAAATTTTTCCTCACTAGAAGGATTCTGTCCCTGACCCTCTTATGATACTAGAAAGGGACTTCAGACAAAAAGTCTGGATTCTATGTTTCATTTGGTAAGGGGTGCTCATATACCAGAAACTATTTTATTTAAGCTGCAAGATATGATGTATATGGAAATCTGATCCTACCCTTTGCAGTCCTCTAGTCCCAGCATATATTTTTTCATGTCCATGAAAACATCAGTGTTATATTTTTCAGTTGACATTATAACAATCCTGTTACTCTGGAAAGAGCTAAGCAGATTATTTTGTTTGTTCCTGCCTTCAGATGGAAAGAGTACTTGGAATAAATACAATATCTGGACATGAGCCATGCTTAAGGAGATAGAGCAATGCCTTAATTTACACTGCAATTTGATATGTCTAGTCTTTGCTTCTACTGCAGTACTGTTTTGTAAGTAATCTGGATATCCAAGAGGAAGGTGAAAGCAGCTGTTCGTTCAAGGTATTGCTAAAAGGGAATGTAAAGATTGGAATGACCAAGTGAGGCTTTGCTGCAAAACAGAGGAAAAAGATACTTGGGCTAATTTGAGGTATTAGCCTTCAGTTTTCTAAGTGATGCAAAGAGAAAAGGTAGATTGTCTTTAAAGTTGAGACACCAGCTTGATAAGAACTGCCCTCTGAGTGTCTGGAGCAGAACTGCATTATGGCTAAAATGAAGTGAACTTATTTGTGTTCTCTGGGCAGTTAAGTCACTGACCACAAAATGGTTCACAAAACTATGGAAAGATGCAAATCCCAAGTGTGTTTATCTCACACAATTGTAATATCTGATGTTGGATGAGATTAATTTTCTGGGCAGCATCTTTTATATTTTAAAATATTAATCAATACTGGGAGCTCTAAGATGTTGTCATGTGCCTACTAGATATGAATATAATCAGTGAGTTTCAAAGGCCACTTACTGTGTAAAGAATGAAAGTATAAAAAGGGGGTGATAGTGACCCAGATCTGGGTTTGAAATTATTACCTGATAATAATAATAATTATTGTTATTATTGGCAGAAGCTGAAACTTTTTCCTGACCTTAAAGTTATCTATGGTGCTTGAAGACTGTTGATTAGAAAATATCATATAGAGATCAATGAGGAGAGTAATATGTGGGTTTTTCCTGGTTTTCTTCTTCAAAGAAGAGCAGGAGTCATGACCTTTCTGAAAAGATTTTCTCATGAATTGCATAAAGCAAATGAAATTCTACAAGTTCTTATTTTGCCATAATAATGATTGCTAAATACTTTTTTTTACTGATATCTCTCTTTAGAGAAAAAATAGTTTTTCTTACTTTAAAATCAAAGTATTGTTTCTCTCCCCATCTATCCCTTTTAACTGCTTCAGGGTTTTGTTATCTGTGAAATTTTAAGATAAACCCATATTAGTTAATTTTGACATCGTTTTAACAAAAATTCTTTTACTAATATTTAAATTTCTCTGATTTTGAATGAAATATATTCTTTTGTCATGCATGCATTTTTAGAAAAGATAACATTTCATTTTCTCATTCTTTAGAGCACTCTCATTTTGTTGAAAATGAGCTGGAGCATAACTGTAAAAAGTAAGCCCTTGCTTTCAGTTGTACTGGAGACAAAGGGCACAGTTAAGACAGAGATTTTAGTTAAGGTGAGATTTGAATTTTGATTTCAGAATTTTTGAAAGCAAGGAATATAAATTTTTACAATCAACATAACGGCCAATATTTCCTACATTTTCAAATTTACCATTCTTCCTTTTTGGCCAATATTTTCTACATCTTCAGAATTACCATTCTTCCCTTTTTTTTATCCCTGTAAATATGTTTTTGTATAACCTTACCATGAAAAATGCTGAACTGGGTTCTCTTGAGTTGCTTAGTTAAAAGACCTTCTAGGAATGACTTCTAATAGTCTAGAAATACATATATATTTCTACATTGCAGAATAGCAATTATGCCAAATTTTTGTTTGAGTTAATATCCACAGAATGTGTTTGCATTACAGCACTTGTGGTGTTGAACTCCAGATAGCACCCATTCCAAAAACCCAACAACAGAAAACCCTCTATTGTTCCTTATTTCAGTGCTTTTAATAACAATCTGACTTTCAAAAACAGTCACAATTCATCATCTCCCACTGTATTTTCTAAATCGTACTGAAGTAAAGTTGTTCTTAGAGATACATATGTGTAAAAAAATTCAAATTAATGTATTTTCCTACTTTACTACTTAGTAGCATTCACTATAGAAAGAACATTTCCTGTGAAAAACATAATTTGCTTAGCAGTTCTGGTATGACCCAAATAACCCCATTCATTTCACAGAAACAGTTTTAGAGGCTATGTTGCATTATTCATTAATGTTGTGGATAACAACTTCAACCTCAGGACTGCTGAGCCAGCACTTTCATGAGCAGTAAATTTCCTGAGGGAGGGAATGAAAAAAATTGTCTCTACCCTTAGGTCTGAAAAATAGTCTTCACTACAGGAAGGATTTGCTGAGGGGTTGCATCTAATGAGAGGAAATTCTCTGAGATGATAATCATCCCCTGGAACAATTTTGGAAACCTGAATCTCTCTATAAGACTGCTACAAGAAATTTTTTTTAATCCTCCCATTCCATGACATGCATATGCTCAGTCCTTGGGACATCCTGAAAAAGGCAACTCATGCTGAGAGAGGGGATTTATTTTGTCTTTTTAGACCTGATGTTCTAAATGACAAGAAATGGTGTCCTTATTACAGAGAATATTGTATATGTGAGCAAGAACAAAATATTTGAGATGAGTATTTAAGGAGAGGCAGGGAAGAGTTCATCTGCTTCCCATACCAACAGACAGAATTAAACCACTCTAAACTCCTCCACGAAGCTGACCTCTTCCTACTGACACCAGTTTTGCAGTTTGTTTCTTTTGCAAGGGACAACAGCGGGATTTAAGCTAATACTGATTAGGCCCAGTTATTACTCTTTAAGAATATGAACTGTTCTTTCTCCCCATTAAAAATATTCACTTCAAGTAATATCCACTTCCTTGTTATTCACCTTTTTTACAGTACATGGGTGATTTGGCCATAACATCCTCAGAAGTAATCTCTATTCATATTCTTGTTAAAAAAATTCAAGGATATTTTGTGACAAATATAGGTTACAAAATTATTATTGTGAAATTTTCACTTAATCAAAAAAGTTTCAGTCATGTCAATGTGTGGGATTAATATTTCCCTTCTCATATGTCGCTATACTCTACAAATTATGAGTTTGATTCTGATGTCTTTTTCAGCAACATAAATTAAATCTTTTCCCTTGTAATCAAAGGAAAAAATCAGGATAGGATATAGAATCAGGAATTACATGGTTTTGTTTTGAAGAACAGTGAAACACGCAGACAGACTGACAGTAATCTGTGCCGCTCTAATTTTTTGGAGGCATGAATTATTCAAGGGGTATCACAGCATGTATTAAAAATAATTGAAATGTAAGCAGTATTGGAACAATGTCTAGCATGCCTCAATAGTTCTAAATATTTGCAAATAGAAAATACAAGGCCTTTCTGATCCTGAGTTCACAATTGCAGATTAGAATGGGCCTCAGGATATTATCAGGTTCTGAGGAATGATGGCTGACATTTTGAAAAACTAATAGGATATATGAATACCTATGGATCAGTGTGCCAACTTATGCAGCTCAGGTGAATTTTTCCACCAAAAAACAGGTCACAACACCTGTAGAAAATCACATCGTACAAGGTTGACTAATGTTTAGTGAAATTGTCAGGGAAGATAAAGAACGTAGAGTAGTAGTAGCTCTCTAATAGTTGGAAAAAGGAAACAATTTGGTGGAAAAAGCAGAATTTAGTTTTGTGATGAAGAGAATTTCTGTGAAGAACAGAGAAATTATCCAGGAACTTGAATTAGGTTTGATATTAGCTGTCATATTTGGAGATTGTTCATTCATTTATTACATAGTTTGAAAATATATTTATTCTTTATATACACAAATTAAAATACAAGGAAAACAGTAATAATTTTGGTTCTTTATCTTTTGAACATCAGAGGACCAGTGTCTTGAAGTTTAGCCCTCTTCAAATTTGACTTTGTGGGGTTTTTTTAGGAATGTAAGGAATTAGAAATTTAAGAATGTTAGAGTCAAAAGAATTTTATTTAAATTTCTAAGAATTTGATATAAACAAGAGATGAATGGCTTGTAAGCAATGTGTAAAAAAAACAGGAAAAAATCTGTAAGTCTATATGAAATGTAATCAGGTAGTCAATGATTTAAATGAGATCTATTTCTTTGTTTTGGAGTAAAAATTCAAAAGAAGTCTATCAGGTTTCCAGCAAATGGAAAGAATCTCTCAAATGAATTGTTTTCTTTATTTTTGGTTATTTCATGTTACTTGTAGAGTTCTCCTGAGCTTTACCTCTAGAATGAAGCAGTTTACAACTCTAGAAAGTTGGTCTTATTGAGCTGTAGTGGAACAAGTTATTAATTTCTGAATAAACAACAGTTTCCTCTAATCCACAAACATTGCATGTCGCCACAGTATTTAATTCAATGGATTGCAAAGCCTAGGACTCAGGCTTCTGATATATAGTTTTATGGTTCTTCCTCTCTCATCCCTTTGCATTCAGATCTGCTCCATCCTGCTTCAGTATCAGAAAGTGAGAGGTGACAGCGCAGTAGGGCTTTTTGAATTGGAAGGTGATTCTTCCTATTTTAATCCTAAATTTTCATTTCAAAATGTCATGCCAATATTTTCTAATACAATCATTCTCCTCGTGACCCTTAAAAGCATTCTTCCCACTCTTTCAGATTATTGAAGAGCATTTGGTGGGTGTTTACCCCTCTTTATGATTCAGCCCAGGTGTTCAGCTTCTGTGAATTGTTGATTTTGTCTTTCTTCAGTGTTTTGCAACACCAGCTGCCTGTATGAGATAATTTACCCAATACTAGATTAATGTAGGAATTCTTCAATTCCTGTTCTTCAAGTAATGGTGTCTTAGAAGTAGATTAAGTAATATCTGCTTGAATTTGCTGTTGCTTCACTTTTTACTTCTATGATTTGCATAAAAAGGAAGACAAAACAAGACTGCAATAAAATCATATATTCATTGATGCTTTTTCAATATTTAAAACACAAGAGTGCAACTTATATGATTAATTTTAACTGTATGTGGGTGGTACAATCCTTGTGTTTATTGTAACAATCTAAGAAATAATTACTGAGTCTCAAACCGGCCAGGACTGAATTATTTCCAAGAAAATGCAAAGCATAAACTATACAAAGAATACAATAGATCCCATTTGCCACTTTTCTTTCTCTTTCCAGAGGTAATAAACACTTTAAGTCTGCTTTATGTAACTAAATTAATACACAACTGCTAGTCAAACAGCCTCATATGTTTACTTACAGAAATACAGTAGTCTACAAGGTAAGAACTTACTGCAGTAGGGTCTCCTAATAGATTCCTAGAGGAAAAATAAGTTTTGCACAGTAGTGATGGAAATCTGCTTCTTCTTCAAATAGCTAAGGATTAACTAAGAATCCTAATTCTGCAGAACTACAATGTTCTTATATGAGCTCTGTACTGAAAAGTGCAATGGAATTTAACCCATGAAAAGAAAAAAAGTACCAACTCCATTTGTGGAATATGCATCCATCACAAATGTACTGACTTTTGTTGTGGGCTAATCCCAGCTGGCAAATCAATGTCCCACAGTTGCTCATTCCCCTGCAGCAGGAGCAGGGGAGAGAATCAGAAAGGTAAAAGTGAGAACTCCTGTGTGCAGATAAAGACCATTTAGTAGGTGGAGCAAAAGCTGCATGCGGAAATAGAATAAAAGAAGTAATTCATTCACTACTTTGCAACAGCAGGCATGAGGCCTCCGTGCAACCTTCTGTTCTCCAGGCTGAACCTTCTCAGCCTGTCTTTGGTGGGGAGGTGTTCCTGTGCTCTCATCACCTTCACAGCCCTTCTCTGGACTTGCTCCATTGGTTCCATGTTCTCTTATGTTGAGGAGCCCAGAGCTGGATGCAGAATTCCTGGTGGGATCTCACAAGAGCTGACTAGAATGAGAGAATCACCTCCCCCAACCTGCTGGCCATGCTGCTTTTGATGCAGCTCAGGATGCCACCAGCAAAATACATTTTGTGGTCATAGAAATACTGTATTCTATAGCTGCAGAACCTCATCTTGACTCATGGACACAAAATAAAGGTAGAAAATCCAATTTTAAAAATTGGGCATTAAATTGGGCTTTAAAAAATATAGTAGAGAACTTTAAACTGTTAATACTTTAAAGCATCAGATTGGTCCAAACTGTATAGCATTCATTCTGTCTTGGTTTTATTTTAATTGTTGCTAGGGTCAGAAATAAGGGAGGCTATAAGTTCCTTGTACATTGAAATTCCTCAAAAACCTAGCTCAGAGTACTTAGTACAGTAATTATGATTATATTATTATTAGGACTGTAACTTATGGTCCAGAAATTAAATCTGGATTGTGATATCCTTGGTAAAAATGTCCATTGCCTTAGCACAGTGTCACTAAACCAAATGTACATGGAGCAATAGAAGAGGAAAACACTGAAAAAACAGTTTATTAAGCCATGCTTTTACAGGAGGCAAAAGGATAGTGACAAGACGTGCTAGAGTTTAACACCTGAGTGTTATTGTGTGTCCTATTATGTGGGCAGCCTTGGCTGCAGTGACCGTGGCATGGAGGAGTTCTGGGGCCTCAGGGCAGTGAGGGGGGTGCACAGTAAGCTCTGCACCCTACACTTAGGAGAGCAGATGACTTTGACCTCTTCAGGCACTGCTTGATGGAGTGCCATGGAATAAAGCCCTGGAGGGAGCCCTGGAGACCAGCAGAGCAGCTTTTGTCCCCTTCTGAGATCTGCTTGATTCATAGGAAAAGGCAGGTATGAGAGAGGGGTCTAAGAAAGCTGGTTGTAGCAGGGAAGGTATTTTGTGGTTTTTTTATTGCAGCTTTGTGTTTGGATATAATGTCGTGTATGCCTATTCACTGTTCTTGGACTGAAGCTTGGATATGATTGGAAGGGACTGAAATGCCTACAGCAAACACAGTAAAACCTAACTACATTTATTATGAAATTAGGACTAGTACTTACTAGTCCTAGTTTAAATATTGTAAAATAAATCAGATTCTACTTATTTAATACCTGAGAAGATAAAAAATATCTCCCTATTAGAGCTTTAATGCTGGCAAAGTATGGGAATAATTATTAATTGTCCCTCCCAACCAAGATTTGGGACCAAAACTGGGAAGTTAAAAATTCATAATCCTCATATTACATTGCATGTATGAAAACATGACTTTTGTGATGCATACATATAAAATATTTCTTCAAAACCAGCTCTGCTCATCCTGTTCCACTTCATGCAGTAGTGTGAATATTCACTTTGGGAGACATAGATCTCACAATATGCTCTGGAAACTCAGAGATCTATTTGAAAATTCACACTTACACAACCACACTTTAGATCTAAATTTGTTTTGGTAATATTTAGCTTAAATATATCCATTTTATTAAAAAAACTCACAAACATAAGATTTTGGATACACTTAATATTTATTGTAAAGCAAGAGACTTCCTTTGTATGAGACTTTTTATATCTAAGCCAGGAAAGTGCCATTTTAGTACAAAATATATAAACTAGTAGCAGGTACAGCAATAGTGAATGTTTCAATTCCCTGTAACCAACAGTAGGTATATATTTTTTCTTTTTTATATTGATTAATGTGAAGCAGAATCTTTGAAATTAATATTAAAATTTTATGTGTGGGACTCTTTAAGAGCGAGAGCTGACATGGTAGTCTTAAAGTTGTTATCCTCATGTCTTGTTAGTATGTGAAAAAGGGATGGGAAGAATAGAAGGTTTTGATAGTTTTGTATATAAGCATGTCAGGATAATTCTTACGTCTGAGGTACAAGCACAAGAGTCGCAGGAGATGCCACAATATAATAAAGCAGTTATTCTCTGGTTTTACAGGTAAACTATTGCCTACAGAAATATTTTCAATTAATCCTCAAACTCTGTTGAACAACTTGTTTACTTTGGCTACACAGCAGGGAGAAGATTTGGCCCTCTAAGCACAAGCAACTTCAGTTGTCATGCCCCAACTAACTTTCATCCAGCTCAAAAAAAGCCAAAAAACCCCAAAACACATAATTATACTATTCTTCCAATTTAGACTAATCTGTTTTAATACATAAATCCCAATCACAATCAAAGCCCCCTTCCCACACTTGCAATGAAACCCAACAGCACACATTGCAGTAGGAAGTAATCAGCACACTGCTTCAAGAAGTGATCTGCTTCAGATTTTTTTTGTTCTCAGTTTTAGATCATATTTTCAGATTACTTTTATTGGAGAATTTTAATTGGTGGTTCTGTAGCCCGTTGAACAGGATTTTATTGTTCAAATATGGAAAAGCTGTCTTCACATTGCTGGGTAGAATGAAAGGATTGCCCTTAACCTGGCAGCCTGCTAAGCAATGGAACAGAAGATAAATAAAATGGAGCTTGAAACAGATTACGTCTGCTCTCAATACGAAGGGTCAATTAGCTGTATCATCCACCTGCAGACAGTTCTGTTCTCTTGCACAATCAGTAAATTACTTTTTCCAGGACATTGTATCAATGGTTGGCAATAGCCATCTCCAATTTTGGGATTACTAAGAACTTCTGTAGTTATTGCAAAGGATTAATTTGACTCCATTTTGGATAACAGAAAGAGATTACTTTTGCACCAAACTCTATGGACATTTCTTGCATTTCATTTACCAAGCCTCTTTATTTTTTGTCTCCCTAGTAATAAAAAACACAGTGCTGGTTTCCATCTTTATGAAATCTGAATGCCAAATTTATTTGTTTGCTTGAGGAGGACTATTTCAACAGCAATAAGACTTAGTGGCCTTGGAGAAATGGGCTTTATTCAGCATTCAGCAGAGGAACTTGAACTGCCAGCATCTGTCTCATTATATGGGCTATACGCAGCAAGCCACAGTGTCTAACAGCTGCTGGTGTTAGGATTAAGGGAAAAATATTTAATTTGATGCAGAGGCACGTACGTCATGATTTCTGCTGTAGCTTCTACCTGCTCCCAAGGGTGCATGCTAGATATATGGCATAACACTCAAATCGTTTAATTGTGTCAACAAAATATGGTGATGTTTGTTTAAAACAAAAATTAGTTTAGCAATAAAATTGATTAGTTAGTGGTTACTTCACTGTCACTGTGCTGATAGATAAAAAGAAAATGATTTTGTTTAGTCTTGGGCGGGGTGGGGGGGGAGGGAAAGAATTCTGGAGAGATCACAGCAAATACACAGAACATAAACTTGAATTAGTCTTTCTGTTTAGGGAATCAGTAAAACAACAGGGAAGTCTGAAGAGTAACCTGGATCATCTATCAAAATGGGTTTGTGCTGCTATTCTCACTTCCTTGTAAACAAGTGCCTTTAGCCTTCCAGTGCCTTCAGAAGCACCCAAGAAAAAAGGAAATAAATCTTTTTCAGTTTGCAGATGTACTGCCAATAACAAAAATAAGGGAAGACAAGAATTGAGCAAGCTGTTTCTCAGAATCTCCAAACTAGATCATACTAAAATTCCCAGGTGACAACTCATGTAACATGAACATAATTCTTTGCTATCTGCAGTAATGAAGAGTATTTTATGCAGAATGTTAATAGAATAACATAAGGGAGAAGATATACCTTAGATTTGAAAAAGGTGGCAAATAAAATCAAGTAAGAAAACACAATTATATCAATAATGGAAGCTTGATTTTTCTCTATCAGAAATCAGATCAGGAATCACAGATATGGCACTGTGAGAAAACCGGAAACTGATCATAATTCTGAATGAGTGGATTTGCAATATTTTCAAATTGATAAGTGATGAGTAGTAATTAGTTAGATAAGATGGATTATGAAAAAGTAATTAATCTACTGAAGCAGCTCAAATTGCTATTGCTTTTTACTTTTTTGGTGTAAATTGTGCACTAGTTCTCTTTCAAGCAATACAATAGCAGTAAAATAAACTGTAACAAGGGTGAAAAAAAAAAAAGCGGGGGAACAGCAAGAGCAGTGCTGATAAGAAAGAAAATGCTGCTCAGGAGCATAAATTGCTTCTACTGCTTCCTTGAAGAGGCAAATGTCTATGTGACCCTAGATTCCTCCTTGCTACAGATTAGGTAATGTGCACTTTACACACAATCACTCCTTTGGTCTTGAGGATGAGCTGTATTTTTCATGACAATACCCTGAAAAAAAAAATCATAGCTGATGGCATTGCATGTGACAATGAAGAGTGAGCGTGTGTGACAATGCAGTGGTTAGGGAGCAAAGGCACACTCAAGAAATGAATGACACATTAACTGTATGTGAGAAGTCACCAGCTGCTTCATCCCCACTTTTAATCCAGTGAGGCTGACAAGACCAAAAATAATTGCCAAATTAAGATGTTTAGTAGTCTACATGTACTGAATTATGGCTCTAACTCCAATTCCTTGTGGACAGATTATCCTTACCATATCTTTCACCCTTGACAGTGGATTACCACTGTTCTGCTGAACTGTTGGGGATTCTACATGTAGCTGATATGTTTTAAGGAAAACTGCAAAGATAACGTGCAAAGACACTTTGGTCTAGAGCATATGAAAATTAACAGACCTGCTTTCTTTTTGTGTTAATATTGAATACACCTTGTATGTAATTTTTTTTTCACTTCTGCTTCCACCTTTCCCTCCCATCTATGAAATCAAATCAGTCACTTTCTGTTCTATGAAAGCACCAAGAGATCTCTGAGTAGAAAATATAGCATATGAGCTCAACATTGTATTATTATATCCCATAGGTCATCAGCAGATGCAGAGAAAAACTTTTCCTCAGGTACTACTTTTTCAATCCTTTGCTTAAATTCCATTTTTTGTTATAGCTTTTTTCAAAAAAATGCAGTTGCTACAGTAACTAGAACGTGGGGGAAGAACACTAAAAAGTGGGAAGAGAATAAAGTAAATATAAATCTTAAATGGGAGAGGGAAAGACAGAAAGCCTCTTGCTACTGAAGCACAGATTATAAATTAGTGCTGCTATGCTGCAGAACAGAACAATTTTGTGGAAGATATTTTTTGCCAGAAATAAAAACCTAACCAAGCGATATTTTGAAGCATGCCAGTACCCTCAGGGTGGAATCTGGCAAAAGAGTCAAGTTGTTTTGCATGTTACCTTTGAAATTGTGTGGTTTTAAATCTTAGCTCATGCTTTATTGAGATGCAATTCCAAGCACACATAAAGGCAAACTGCTAAAACAGCTATAAATGGTTATTTTATTTACTGTTTGATCACCTCCCCTGTAACCACTGATTTCTTTCTAACTATTATAACTGTAGTTTCTTGCATTTAAAGTGGTTCCCCAAGGACAACAAAGGAAACCAATAAATTCAAAGGCAATAGTGTGAAATGAAATATAAGTTTGGCCTTTTATATGTATGTAGCAGCCAACTATATAAAATTTATGCTTTAAACTGTCAATTAAATAAGCAGCATGAACTTTTTCTTAGTGACTAAATAACATCCTAATACTGTGCAATGTTTGGTGACAAAGCTCTAATAGGCCACAGTGGTGCAATAAGGATGACTAACAACTGATTGTGGGTTATTTGATTACCATGTCAGCAATGCAGAATAGGTAGCACATGTGAATGAAACTACCACAAGGGCAATTTGTAAAACTCGTGCAAGAAATTAATTTTAGAATTATTTATTAACACTTCAGAAGAAAAAGTAGGATTGCGTTAATTTTCACATGTAACTTACTGTCTGCTCGTGCTTCTCTCTGCCCTACTCCATTTCTTTTGTTTCTACCATGCATCAAATTTCTTGTGTAGGTTATCAGGTGACAACAGATTCTCTTTAAATACTTATCTTACCACTGCATATTAATTCAAACTTGTATCCTTGTGACGAGTATTATTAATTATTAATGGTTTTTGCCTGAAAGTGATTCATCCTGATAAGGATTTCAGAAAAAGATGCCATTTTTAGTTTTAATTAAATGGCCTGTTATTCAAAGACAGTTGAATTGGTGTTGTTTATAAACATCAAGTGTTAGTGAAATCTCTGAAGCCTTAGAAGTTAACCAAAAAACCCCATTTTTAAATATCAGATCCCCGAGATGAGAAGATTCAAGATAAGCATATGTGACAGTTGGGGGTAGATACAATTATACAAAGAAGTTATAGAAAATTAAGATATTGATGTTTGTAAAAATGAAAAAAAGTCTATAGTATTTAATTGCCTGAGACATTAATGTAATATGAAATCATAAGACATTGTGGAGGTTCTACCTTAATTATAGTTACATATTCTGATTTTCACCAGCACATTGTACCAGGCTGAAGCAAAATATTTCTGCGACATGTAACTCTATAACAAAGGAATACAACAAAATGCAGATGAAAAGAGACTTAGATAACACTCATGAGTAAGATGAAAAAATGCCAAAATGATCACACCAGCTCAGTTAAACAAGTAGGATTTCTGAACAAAAGTCCATCAAGCAATACAGTGATTCTGTATGTAGCAACACTGATAATAGAGAGGTTGTTTTCTGTGAGAAAGAAAAGGAAAGGCTCTTAATGATTGCTGCATGAACTAAATAGCTAGTAGAGCTTGTTTCTCTTGCTATGTTGAAACAGTGATATAATTTTAAATACACTTACTCTAAACTAATAGGTTTTCAGTGAATTGTTCAAGTTTTAGTCATATCATTTAATGATTAAGGAGCAGGTTCATCAAATGCACAACTACAGAGCAAGTTCTTGAGGGTGTCACTAATACTGCCATTTAAACATTTCATAACTTGAATCAATGCTATGCCTAAGAAAGTGAAAATTGTTCTTCCTTGACAACATTACCATCACTAAATAATAATTTTTTTCACACGTATCAGTCTATAAAATTTTTTTAGAACTAATAGTATGTAGTTCTTAAGGCATTTTTTTCCATAAAATCAGACCATTAAAAACTTACCATGCTTTTTATATGTGGAAGCCCATTATGATACCTGACACCTGACTAAGACACCTAAGTCAAGTTATTTATGAAAAAATGTGCACAGGAGAGTCCCCCCAAAATACATATTGCTGGAAGAACTCCAGTTTAGCTTCCAAAAAACCCTGAAAATTATAAAAATTATGAATAATAGGCATCATATGTTACGCAAAAATGTCTTCATTTTTGAAATTTTCTAAATATTTGAGCTTTTTGGAATCTAAACATCTTCAGCAAAGGACCACAGAAAATTATATTAAGCATTGCACCAACAAGATTTTTTTGTATCCCTGTGTACTAAAAGATATGTTTTAAATAGTATTTGTGATTTTAAAGTCTTTCATGAGTTTTAGAGAAACATGAAATAAAAGTAAAGTATTTATGAAGATTTTCTGGCTTTCTCTTCTTATGGACACATTCCAAAGTGTGTTTTTTTGAAATAGGTAGAAATTACAGTTTGAGAAGTACTGAATCCTGCTTTGGTTAGCATCTATGGAAATAATTTCTGAATGTGACAGCTTTTCCTCTTCAGGAAATCTCAACCTGGGTAATCAAAAACTGATTGTATGCCACAGCACTGGAAAATGACTGGTGAAGCACTTCTGCACAGCCCTTGTCCGTTCTTCAGAGTGAGTCACGGAGTAACTCAGACTTTCACAGTCTAGTGCCATCATCCTTTGACTAAAATAGGCTTTTTCACCCTACCATGATGTACTCAGTATCTGCTTTTTTTCCGTCCAGTCTCCAAGCTGAACTCAACATTAGATATTGTTAAAAATAAGTATCTCTAAAGCCTGGGGAGAAGGGAAAGGAATAGGGCTAACATTTCTCTGCATCAGTGGTTATACTAAAGATTTCCTTTTGCCTTTCTAGCTTAAAAAGCTAAATTTTACTGCCTGAACCAAAGCCTCACCTAATGTTTAAAAAAAAAGAGAGTGTTAAGTAATTTGCAACAACAAAAATATATTCCTAATGAACCTTGAAATGAGCCTTCTTACTGAAACACTTTCTATACCTGAAACGAAGCTCCAGTACTTAACACATCACTGCCTATTATATATTAAATATAAACCAAAGAAATTCCTGACTAATATATCCTGCAAGAAGACTAGATTAAAAGGATTTTCAAAATGAGATTGTAAAGCTCATTTTAATTTTAATATCTCACTGAAGTTATTATTGTATTTTGGGCTTTAATATGCCATGCTGCATATTGTATGTATGTCATTCTTTATCATGGGGGAAGCCATAAGGGTATTAGGATTAGCTAAATTTGCTAATTTTAACCACCTTCAAAAACTCAGTTATGAGTTAATATAATTGATAAATACATGTAATTTCAAATAACCAAAAGTTGTAAGTGGAGTAACCTGGTTCTGGAACATATTTTAGTGCAGTAGTATCAGTGCAGCAAAACACTCGCTAAAATGGAACTAGATAAATTGAAGGAAGGGATTAGATTATGTGGTTCCCTATGATAGTAGGGTCCTGGACTTGATAACCCAAGATCATTTCTAGTCCTGTCTCCTGTAGAAAAGGATACTGATCTGGTGGATTAGTGGAGCAATCTCACCTTAGCAAAAGAGTAGGAGCTAGATGATATCACAAAGTGATAGCAGGTATGGTACAGAATGCCTGATCAAAAAGAGTATGTAAACAGGAGTACAGAGGAAGATCTCTCATGTTTTACCACTACAGCATTCCCCATGTCCCTAGATGTTTTGCTGATCCCTTCCTCCCCTACCAAACATGAAGGAAGAAACATCTAACCAGATTTTTTTCTTAAAATCTTAATTTGGAACTAAACATTAACTCCAGTGTTCATAAAGGCACTTATGTCTATCCACAATTGACTCAAAAAATGTAAGTGTTAGTTTGATTTATTTCATATTTCTTTTCCACTGATCAGCTTAAATACTGCAAGGGAAGAATATCTGTTTACCCGGCTGGATGGGAAAACTGAGAAATCACATGTAACACTGTCTCAGCTGTCCCGTGCAAACCACTTCTGGTTTCTAGTGGACTATTGTGCAATGTAATTGATGACTGGATTTGGTACCACTTGTAGGGGGATACAGCATGGGTAAAGGAAGGTGGTATAGAATGGAATCTTATCCCCTAAGGAGTTGCAGCTGAACCAATTACTAAAGATTAGGAGCAGGCCTGATGTTAGCAGGTCACACCTGTATAAGATTATATAAGAAGAGTGCCAATAAGAAGAGTGTTTTTATAAAAGAGTGGATTGGTAGAAACTGGAGTCAGTTGGCTGCTGTGGGGACAAGGAAGAGTCAGTGCCCTGAGGAGCTGTCTACAAGAAACATCCAGGAGGTACAAAACTCCAGCAATATGGAACTCTTGCAATGTACTGATAATAGAACTTCTGCAATACAATGACAGCAACCACTTCCATGATAAAGACTAGATACTGAAAATAATACAGTGTTTCACTGTGGGTGGCATATTTTGCTAAAAGCACCAGCTTGCCTAACCTCAGAAAAAAAGTTGGAGATTTTCTTCAAAAATCACCTAATTTTAGCAGGCTATTAGAATCTCTGTAGTATTTTTACTGATCATAGGCAAAGATGAAGTTACCAAGAGTGATAGTTGATGTGAAGGGCTTTAAAATCAGTCTGAGAATTCTTTGTTCATATCTCAAGTTCTTTTCTAGCCCCTCTATTTTCCTTTCCTCTTTCCATTTGATCAAACATTCCATGTCATAGAAAACAGCCTTTTCATGTAGTAGTTTCCTTAACTTTCCCAGTGTACTGTGATTGTTAGAAGTAGGGTGTTTGGACCATTTTATTTTGTTCTTGAATTGTAAGACAAATTTACTTGGGCTTTGATTAAAAAAAAAAAAAAAAACACAACTTTAGAGTCTTAAATCAATTGGTAAATTTCATTCTTTTTGGACTGTTATTTTTATATTCTTTCTCTCCTCTTTATCTGTTTGCCTCTCATGAATTTGAACATTCACATGCTGGATTAATTTGCAGTAAGTGCTAATGCAGTAACACTTTTTTTAATCCTTCATGTTCCTGTCCCCAGAGATAGGACACAAGAAGTTGTGTTACTTTGAGCCAAGTGTACTATAGTATATCTTAGCTTTCTCCCAGTTTCTCCCTTCTTATTCTAAATGTTAATCTGTAAGGTTTTTCATTTTCATTACCTGACTCCATTTTGATTATGTTTCAGGCTATGCTGCCTGTGCAATTTCCTTCTTCAGAGAAATTCCCCAGTTCCTACCATAACTATATCCCTTCTATACACACCATTGCTTCAGTCACACATTTGGGTTTCAAGCCTCTACCTACTCCTTAGGTCTCAAGCAAAGAGCTGACAGGATTCTAAGAATGGTATTTTTGAAGTGTTAGTCTTAATTCTCCTGAGAGTCAGAATTTATCTTCCAAAAGCTAGGGGTCACAAAAGCACTTCATTTTTAAATGTTTAATTATTCCTTTATCCCAAATTTATTCTACAAGTAAAGACAGCAGTTGTCTGCATCAACAATTTACAGGTTTGAGCAATAAATTCTGTGTAGGGATCATGAACAAAAGGTAACCAATAATGAACCGCACAGTGAGTCCCAGATAACTCAGATATTCAGTTCATGTTAAAACAGACCATTCATTGTTATTTTCTTTGGAGTAAGAGCTATTGAGGTAGAGATGTGCCTTGTTATTTGACATCATATGGGCCATATTATCTAGATTGCTAAACTGACTGACCGTAAAGGTCACTTCTGACTTAAAAGAGCTACAGTTCTAGGAATTACTGTAGGTGGTGACAACATGTAGCAATTGCTATTCTAGGTGATGAAGAACCAATAAATCTGAAGTTAGAAGATTTGATACTGCATTAAAAGTGTAAGTAATCAACCAGAGAATAAAATTAAATGAAAATTAATTGAAAGCAACTATAAATCTGCTGTTCTTTTAACTCTATCTTCCCTCCTCCCACTTTCTCTCTTTACACAAGATCACATCCAAGACAGAAAGTAGAAAAATCATGTAAAGGGGCTGCATTTTTTTGGAGGGAAGACTTAACTTCTTAGGAAATACTTAAACTTTATAGGCACTCAGGAAAAATTTTGATGCTACAAAATCTGAAAAACAGGTTCACAGAAATGAGTTAAGGAGGGTGAAATTGTCTGTTTATATACTCAATAGAAATTAGGTCAATTGTGTGGACAGTCAAAGGAGAAGCAGGAAAATGAGATCAAACTGAACAGGTGTACATTGCAGAAATGTTCAATATATTTTTAATTGTTTAATCGCTGTTGACAATATTGACATTTACCATCTGGTTAAGGTCAATGGTCTTCAGACACCTGTAAATAGTAGGAAAACAAATTTTATATAAACTCAACGATTTTAGAACACTAGTGAACATCTTATAACTTCAGCAGTTTTAGAATGTGCTGTTTCTTTATTGTTTATTTTTCACTCATCATACATTGCTACTGTTTTCTTATAGGTTTGAAAAGAAAGCAATGGAAAAAAGTAATAATATGTCTTCCTGGCTTTAAATAAAGTAAATTTTACTATAAAAATGCTAAACCGGTCAGTATTGGGTATTAGTATTTTAGTATTGGAGATACTAAGTCCACTCACACAGAATTCTAGGTAGTCAATGCTTTTCATTTCCTTGGGTGTAACAGATATGACTTTGTACTCAATACACAGGAGCCACATATTGATAAAGCTGCTTTCTGAAGCCAAACTAAGTGCTACCACAAGCTACAAAGAAAAACATGAGATTAAAATCCCATTTTGACTCAAAAGTGTGCTTTGACTCATTGTCTTCTTTGATGCCATTCTCTGTAGATGTAGTTTCCCTTGATAGAGTCTTACTGCTTTTTGGTCTTTCTCATGCATTAGCAGAGTAGTTTGTTTTCCATAGAGCTCTGGGCTACTATGGGCTCATTCAGCTATTATTTAAACACAGAGGAATGAATCCCTAACATAATCACATCTGACACCAAACACATTGGTGTTTAGTTGTATGTCTGGGCTCTGTAGCTTCAGTAGCTAATTTATATAATGAGGTAGAGAATTCCCTTCATCCTCTAAATAGAATGAGCAAGTTTTCATGAGGACAAAGTAAGAAGCAGCTAAATATAGCTGCTAAGCTGGGGCTTCCTGAAAAAAAAAATTGCTTCAATTTTGTGTGTTGATTATTCAATATTTATAAGTGTTTGCTGTGACAGATGGGAAATTTGTCTGTGTCAACTTGGTTTTGACACATTTTGCTTTGGGAGTGTGCTTCTGTAATTGCCTTCAGAAGCCATGTATTCTGTTTTCATACTGTGAGACCATACTATAGTTAGGTCAGAGAACAGGGTTCATTTAGGGTGTGGTGTCTGTGTCCTTGTTTTCAACAAAATACAAATTTATCACCCTATAATCACCTTTCAGAGCCATTAAGGAATTCTTTCCAAAAGAGAGGTGTAGCTGGTTTGCTTGGGTTTTTTTCAGAAATTCTCTTATGCATAACTCTCAACTCTTTTGTTCAGGCAAGATTATGATCTCACTGATTTTTTCCTATCTACCAATATTTCTTGGAGCTAGCTGACATTGGATCTGTCAGACACAGGGAAAGCTCCTGGTAGTTTCTCAGAAAAACTCCACCTGTTCACCCTCCACCAGGTCTGGTTCCCCAAAACTTGCCACACAAACCCAAAATAAGAATATGTTTCTATTTTGCAAATTATATGTAGTCAAAATATGTCTGTGTGGGCACTGAGGTTGTGTTGAGATAGAAAAATTTCCACTTCCTCTCCTGTTAAGCTGTCTGGGGCAACAACATGTCTGACAAACAGGCTGGGAGTCCATAAAATCCTCACAAAGTTCCACAAGTCCAAATGCAAGGTGGTGCGCTAGGGCTGGGGCAATCCATGTGTGGAATCCTACATGTGTAGAATGTAGGACAAGACCTCTTTGAGAGCAGCTCTGTGGAGAAGGAGTTGCAGATTTTCATGCATGAACATCCAGACATGCTCCAACACGGACAGTCCAGTGGGCTGACTGCATTCTGGGCTGAACCAGAAGAAGCAAAGGCAGTAGGCTGAGGAAGATGATTTTCCTCCTCTCTCCTGTCCTTGTGAGACACCACCAAGGGTGCTGTGTACAGGTCTGGAGTTCTCAGTACAAGGAATATGGACCTGTTTCACCAAGTCCAAAGGGCCAATAAGATGATCTGGTGACTGGAACACATCTTCTATGTAGACAGGCTGAGACAACTGAGGTATTTGAGCATAGAGGAGAGAAAGCTCTGAGAGAGACCTCATTGAGCCTTCCAGTATACTTAGAGCTTATGAGGAAGAGAAGTGAGAAATCCTTACAATGTGTAAGGATATGAAAAGGGGAAAAGGCTTTAAACTGATAGGTTTAAATTAGATGTTAGGAAGAAATACTTTACTGTGAGGATGGTGAGGCACTGGAACTGGTTACCCAGAAAAACTGGATTTCCTGTCCCTGGAAGTGTTTGAGGCTGGGTTGGATGGAGCCCTGAGCAGCATGATCTAGTGGGATGAATCATGGCTATGACATGATGTTGGACCTTTAAGGTCACTTCCAACCCAAGTCTTTCTATTATCTTATGATAATAGTGTCTTAAGCTCATATTGCTCTCAAATATTTTGATTGCTGACCTGTACAAGTTTTCTTGTAGCAGCATAACACAAAATTTTTGTTCTTCACTACTTGTAAAACTCTCTCACTTTTGACAGGTCCACTCAGCCCTTTAATACTTTTAGAAGTCATAGCTGTTGGCTGGCAAATACCAACACAGTTTTCCAGACTATAAAGTTTGGAAAGTTTTCCCTATCTGTCAGCATAAACCTTGCTGATATTTTTTATTAACTGTGAACATCTCTAGATGACATGAACAAAAATATTGATTACAATGACCCTTGTGTCTTTCATGATAATGTCCAGATTATTTTGGTGTTTCTTAAAATGTCAGGAAAAAAAATTCAACCTTATGTTTGGCTTTGTGGGTTTCTAGACCCAAAATATTTTCATGATCTTTAAAACTTTAGTTGTCTGAACTCCAGGGTTTTTTTTTTTGTGTTCCATTTGCCTAATTTACTTTAATCCCTTCAATAAATTGCTCTTGCTTCAACACCAAACTCGCATTTAAGGGTGCCCATTTGGGGCACTCAGCTGCAGCTGTCAGTGATGTACTGGCAATAAACCTTTTTCAGCAGAGGCAGGTAACTGAGATTGCTGCTCAGAGCCATGCATCAGCAGCCTGCCATCAATTTTTCAGTTTTACACAGTATTGTCTTTCTCCTTTTTTGGTTTTTTTTTTCCCTAATCTTAAATCGTGTCATTTCTTCCTCGCTGTAATTCTTGGTATTTTTGTTGCTCTCAGGGTTTTTCCCCATCTTTCCCACCCCTATATTTTCCCTATTATCTAGTTTAACATAAACTAAAGAAGCGCTTTCAAAGTAGAAAGCATTGAATAAACGTGAAAGAAATATGTCTCAAAGAGGCTCATATAGTTCCAGCTACTTGTATCAAAGTATATATAACTGTTTTCTTTTTATTTATTTAATAACTTCTTAGGAGATACTTCACACATATGAATCAGTATCCAGTGTGGATCTCAATTTACCTAATTTTGTCTTTCGAAGAGCTGACCATACCATTTAAGTTATCTATTGAGACTTTCCTATAGTAAATGGAGAGAGGCCAGTACCCCCAGGGGATAATTAATCTCGATAAATGTAGATGGCTAGGGCAGATAGAACAATTCTTTCACTGGTGGTGTTACCTGTGGATTTAATCACTAATCAGCGTAAATTTTTTTCAAGAGTTGTGCTATTTTGATCTGAAAGAGCAATGTCCAAATAATGTGGACCACTGCTATAATGTCATTTTATTACTTGCTATTTCTTTGCTGACTTTAGATCTTGGTATTATGCAAAGTTTACCCTAAGGTTACGTTCTATATCATGAGAATTCAGAGCTTCAGATTCTCAATTAAAAGAACCAGCCTATTGTTTATAGGATATGAGTCTCCTGAGCTTTGATTTTTGGACAGATTAAACACTTGATGTAATCTTCTTTTCAGAAATCCATAGATGAACTGTTTTTTCTAGGACCAGAGAAAAAAATTCCATGAAAACAACTTATATGGACATAACCATTTTCTTTTCAGTGTCCTAAAAATGTTACTAAAAAGACAATGTGAAAAATGAATGCTTTATATTGTAAGAAGTGAAAAACTTTTTGGATAGCAACCTCATTAAATTCTCATTATTTACAGATGAGATGGTTTGAATTATCCTTGTAAATTTTTTTCCTGATTTTCTGTTTCTTCCATTATTCTTATCAGCAACATTTTTGTCAGTTTAAGTGCTTAAATTTATATTGAGTATTTAATTATTTTGACAGCTGATAACAATATGTTAAATAGGAAGTGATTTGAATTATTTGAATAATTACCTGAATTGCATCAAGAAAAGAATTAAACAAAACCATTCAAAAGACACTACATCAGTAGAATTCCAAAGAGATAAATATATTGGTTTTCATTTCAGTCACAACAGAATTAAATCCTGTCCAAAGCTACTGAAATCAATAGGAGCATTTCCACTGAGTTGGTCTTGGATCAAGCTCCTGATGCAGAAAGCAAAAAATCGAAACTTCTTTATCTGTATTCATTGCACATGCAAAAATAAAGGAACTTCATCCTGTGCTCAAGTGAAGACAAAAAATCTTGATCTTGAATAAACTACTGTAACTTCTGTTCACACAGAACCTTGTTCAATCCCATAACAACCTGTTAGAAATAAAAAGTTTGAAAATAGAGTTTTCAAATGTTTTATTCCTAGCAGTTCATAAAAAATTTTTCTTAACATACTTTCAACCTAGAATGACTAGTCACTCAATTTAGACTATAGATGATTCCTTTTCAATATATATGTTGTTTACTGCTAAACATCAAGGAAGCCACAGAGTTGCCAAAATAAAATAAGATTATATTATATACATGGAAAATACAACATATCTGAGATATTAGAAAATAAATATAATTTTTTTAAACTACGTAGAAAAGGCAATTCATGATTGCAATATGGAAACAAAAATACAGGGCCTGAGGGCCAGGGACAATTTAGGACAACACAATGTCACTGGTGAAATATTTGGATACTGAAGATGTCATTTGTGCACCTTGGAGGTATAGGACCTTCCTTCACACTGCATTTAACTATATTAATATTTCCACAGGTTCCTAAGGTTAATTGTTAAGTCTCTTGGCAGTTTTAACAACAAATATTTTCTCTGTTCCTTAGTGTTATGTATCTCATAATATGTAAAGTCCAAATTGTTCACTAAGACCAAATTCTTTAAATATTTAATTTTTGGTGATTAGTATGTAATTTCTGATAGGTTTGATTCTAAAACTTCTCCTGGATTTCTTTTAAATTAGTTGTTTTTCCAATGGCAAACCATTTAAACCTCACTCTATTGTGCACCTTCACACAAAAATCATATGAGGATAATGGGTTGGAAAATACTGCTTTTTTGAGTTTTTATTTTTTTTCATTCCAGAACCTGTTTCATATTCTAAGCCCATAAAACCTATAATGTGCAGTCATAAATAGAATTTCTTCACATGATTCAGAGAGACCCTACATAGTATTCACAAATTTGACTGCAGGTTGTGGGAGTAAATTCCCTTAGTTTAGTAAAAGTTCGACTGCAGGTTGTGGGAGTAAAAACCTTTAGTTTAGAAAACTAAAGGTTTCCTCTTTAGTCTGTCGGAGTGGAGAAATGCCTTCTGTATAATTTTAAGACCTCCCTAAGCCAATGAGCCTAGGCCTGTTCTGCACCAAGAATTTTCCAAAGAAATTTCCTCTCTATGAATACGGATTCATTCACAGCAAATCCCACCCTTTCTTCTTCCTTTCTCGGTTCAGCAAAACACGTGAGGCAGTACTGCAGATTGCAGAGAGAGTTTCCAAGGCAGTACAGCGTTCCATTGGTCTGGAGACTGATGGTTCATTTTACAGCTGATGCACCAATTTTCAAGTCTGTTACAGAATAATACATGTGGGACCATAAATTTTAGTCTTCCAGACACTTGAGTGATGAACATTCATTGAAATGCATATGAAAAAATGTATGTATGTAGGTGGGAAATTAACCTGATTTTTAAAATGTTGTTATGATTCTTGATGATTCATGTCCTTCTTTATAAGAAAAAAATAAGTATGATTAACAGAAAAAAAAAAAACCTTTAACCCTTTTTTGTTTCACCACAGGCTTATGATGACTAGGTATTTGTACTATTTTTCATTTCTCTATAAACCTTTTATATTCTAAAATGCACTCTATAATACTGAGAACACAGTTATAAAATGCCATGCTAGCTTCTTGTTTGAGCAATTTTAAATATACAAAGCTGTACCAAATAATGAGGTCACAAATCTTTTCTTTTTTTCTTTTATTAATGTTTTCCAACTAAGCCCGAGGTTTTGATTTGTAGTCCTGGGGTCACACTGATGCTCAGAGACAACTCAAAGTCCTTTCTAAATTTTCTATGTTGCAGGAATTCTTAGAGTCAATTAGAGCTTTATGTTCTGTCTGCTCACTTCCATTCATAATTACCCTTTGTGCATTTAATGCATATTTGTTTCAGTGGTTGTCTATTTTCAAATAAAACATACAGTTACATAGCTTTATGGACTGTAATGCCTCAAATAAAAATAAAAATATAGATGTTGTGTGTTGTGTCCCATGCCAACTAAAATGCAGTAAAGACCTTTTTAAGCGCTAAAATCTAAAATTGTATACATGACTTACAGAAAACATTTTGAGTATGCACCACTTGTCATGTATTCGTATGACATTTTCTATTAAAGATGACACTTTCATTATTTTTTATTTTAACTGAGTAGTGATCTTCAGTTCAAGTACCCTGTCTCTGATTATAATGGATGGTCTTACTTTAAATGAAAATTTGCTCCTGTCATACAGAAATCTACTATTATTACATTCTATTGAAATAATGTATTAATATCAAGAATATTAAATGAAAACATAGTGAGTATGAGAAACCTCTTTTTTATGCTAGTTTAAGAGGGTTTTTTTCAGATATTTTGAAGTGTCAAAGGCTATGCTAGAAAATAGTTGGCTGCTCAAAGCTTCCAAAGAAAAAAGATAAGAAACTATTTTATATCTATGTAAAGGTTTCACTAAGGCTTCTTTCATTCTTATTTTTTACAGACTTCTTAGAAAGGAAAATGAAGTGTTCCAGATTATTAACAAACCACAGACACCTCAGACACTGAATCTACCTAAAACTCAGCACAGATTAACAATACAATAATTTTATAATCAATTTTCTGTGTATTATATTAGACAAATCATACTGTAAAAATTCATTTGTTTCATATTATGGGTCTCCTATTGGAAAAAAATCTGCATAAGTCCAGCCTACTGCTCAATCTCCTCTTCAGCTGTATTGTTAGGCTGCTGCCAGATCCCTCTCAAGTCACCTCTTTTCCTGCTAAGAACCCCAGTTCCCTCTGCTGCTGCTGCTTGCAGGCCATGTGCTCCATACCCCAGTTATCTTGGTGGTTCTCTGGAGTTCATCAGTATTTTCCCTCTAAATTGTACTCAAGTTTCTTGTAAATTGAGATCCGAACTGCATGCAGTACCTAAGTGTGGGCTAAGAAATGTCATGCACTGGGGGATGAGGGATGGGGGATAACTTTCCCCAAAACATTGGCTCTATGGTGGTGAATACAGCCCCAGGTATTGATGACCTTCTCTACTGCCAGGAAACTGCATTGGTTCATGTTCAGGTCACTTTCTTCCTGAGGGCCCCAAGGTCTTTGCCACAGAGCTGTGCTCTTGCTATTCAGTCTCCTGCCTGCATTGTCTCAAGAGGGTCTCACTTCCCAGGTACTGGACTTTGCATCTGCCCATGCTAAATTTCATAAAGTTATCCTGCAAGCCCATTCCTCCAGCCCTGTGAGGTGCCTCTGAACAGAATCCCTGCCCTGGTCCACTTCCCACCCCCACCCCTCTAAGTTTTGTGTCACTTGCAAAATTCAGGTGTGCAATTTGGTCATACTCCAAGTGTAGATATTTTTGAATTTAATCCAAAAAAGATGTTTCATTCCTCTTTTATGGAATGCCTAATGCCTGTCCTATTGCAGTTAGACAAAATAGATGTTTTATTTATTTTTTATATATATGCATATGTATAAGCAAACCATATTGTGCATACATTAGCCCATCTTGAAAATGTTCCAGCAGTTCTTTTGTTCATGATGGTTCTCCAAATACTACTGTGGGATTACAAAAGGTACAAATGTAATTTGGTTTTCTGGCATTTCTGCACTAAGTGGAGTCACTGGTTGTTCAACTAAAATCTTGTAGAAAAGTTTTCTTTTGATTAAAACAGGTAAGGAGAAAGAAAACCTGTTAATACTTTTATTTAAGAACTATATTATTCAGCAGAATCCAATCAGGAGAAGCGGCTCATACAGGAATCTAGTCCAAAATGAAAGATCATAGGAGCCTGTGAAGAACTCTGATTCTCTCAGTTTTTAAAGAAATATTATTTTATGCTAATTGCCAAATATTGGCAAAATAACAGACTTGAAAAATAAGAAAACTGAATATAAAAATTTTCATATCAGAGCTCAGAATTTATTTCTATGCTGTCCCTACTGAATTGTGCAAGGAAAATGAGCTGACTTAAATATAATTTCAATTGATGTAAATGAGCAGTTACTCTGCAGAAATCTAGTCATGACAATGTTCAGAAAATAAATGTTCATGAGTCTAATTTCTCACAGACATAAACTATTGCATCTAAATGGATGCTCAGAATTCAGTGTAAAGCAGAACTGAACCTGAAAGCATTCAGCAGTAATAACAAACAGAAAAGCTTCTTGAAATTATTAAATTTTCTAAAAATTTCAAATATATAATACCAATCATGTTGATTTCAAGGCAAAAAGAGAAGTGTAACAAATAATCTCAAAACAAGATCATAACAAGTGACATTGGAAGTTTTTGAAATCAAGTTACTTAAGAGGACAAAATCTAATGATAGCCACTGCTATACAGAAAATATTTATTGTCTGAATATACCTACATGAAAACACATTATCTACACAGTTCACTGCAGAATTAAAAAATTGAGAAAAATAAAAAAATCTACAAACAAATTATTTGTCCTTGAGCAGTGAATTTGGAAATTCAGAATGACTGAGGTGAGTTTAAAAAATAACCTAATGAAACTTCACAATTTTTTAAACAAAATAAATACGATTTGGGGTTTTTTTCTGTAGCCAATCACTGGTGTCAGAGTGAATTTTTAAATTAATCTTCTGTTTAAGCAGTAGTGAGAGGAGGGAGAAACTGGTGACATTGGTTTATATTTTTAAAGAGGAAATTTTCTAAGCTCTGTAATAGTCACGAAATAAAAAGTATCTGCATTCACTATATGCCATATTTTTCATTCTCTTGTCTTAAATTTGGCTCGTTTTTTATCATGAATAAAATAAAACAAGATTTAGTGTAGAATTATCAGCTCTCCTGAATTAGGAAACATACTAGATTGAGGAATCTGGTATCCTTAAAGACTGAAACATCAAATAAAATCAAACATAAGTTTTAAATTCAGGTTTTTTAAATTCGGTTATTCCTCATTCTTTTCCAGTTCTTAAAACCTACTTCACTTTACAGGTTTATATTATTCTAATCATTCTTCCAATGCCTCCCACTATCTCACTGAGAAGCAAAACCCTTCTTTCATTCATTTTTCTTTTTCCTGACAAACTTTATCCAATGTCACAGTAAAATTCCTATTGGGTAGAGGCCAACAGCCCAGTTTGGATGTCTTAAAAGTATCCTTTTTTTTTTGTTTGGTGTTTCTGTAATCCTTGGCCCATAACTCAATTTTAATTATCAGAGAAGTATGTGTGATTAATTAAAGAATATTCGTTCTTCTGGCATATATTCAGCTTTATCCTATAACAGGATCTGCTGACATTTCATATATAGTGCCATGTCCATCAACCTCTTTTTAAGCTTGAATACCTTGAATTAATTTTTTACTTTGGCTGCTAATTGAAGTCCTTTTCTGTTGAGAATTCTATTTCTTACATACATTGTCAAGGAAAAGGAAACTTTCCTGGAGCCTCACTGGTGACAAAAGTTTTTGGAATACTCAGATTTCAAAGCTATGTAGAGACTGAATGTCTTATGAGAGGTTGTAAAGGACTCATTCTATGAGTTTTAATGTTTAGCAATAAATCCTAGAGGCAATGAGTTTCAGGTGAACAGGATGATGCGGACTAATATTAATAACAATAGAATTACGTTACTCAGATCATTTCAGCTACACTAAGTTCTTTCCCTCTCTCATTCTAAATGTTGGCCTTCCATGTTAACAATTTTATAGCTGAAATCTGTAGTGCTAGATAATTCTCCAAAGTAAGAGGTGAAAGTTGTGTTGTTGTTCATACAGATGGTTTCATTTCAAGTTTAATGGCACACTAAATTAAGAAAAGAATCAAAAGAGAAAGGCGAAGCATTGTTTTACCCTAAGATGGGATGGTGGTTCTTTAATTATGCGTGTTTCATTCTTAATCTTTTACACTTAGCTACTTTGTAGCTTTTTCAATACATAACTCTTTGGGGAAAAGGAATATCTTGAATTTTAAAAACAGGACACAGAGTTTTGTTACTTTTGGTGGAAAAATTACTCTTTGAATTTTGAGTACAAAAGGAAATGTCAGCTAATTCAAACTAAAAAAATTGCATCTAGCACCAGCCTGGAGAAAATTATAGCAGTGTTGTGATCAGTACAAATAAATATATTATTCCCTAAGCTCCTCTGCTGCACATAACTGATTTACAACATCAAATATTTTCTGGGGTTGATAATGAGCTAGATTAGAAGAAAGGTAGGAACTGAGAGTAGCTCTGCACATTTTCTCCCACAATCTTTTCCACAGAAATTGTCTTGAGGAAAGGAAAATTAAATCACCCAGAAAGTAAATCCTGGGTAATGTAAAATAATAAATGATGGCATCATTTGGCAAGTACATGAAGTACCATACTTGCAGTTTCTTCACTGTAAAAGTCTGACAATGAATGCAGTCATTCTGTATTTTTCCCAACAGAAATAAACTAGTTGACCTAAACCCAGCCAGAGTAGTTCCTACACCAACAATTTTGCATTATGGGAATGGCACTGACCACTGCAGCTCGTGAAATGAAGGGAAATTCTCTTTGTTTAGAACACTCTCAACTTGCTCCACAGCTCTTTTAATCACAATCCAAGTTAAAGTTTACATTCTATACTGCAATGCAGTGTAGAGGTAGATAGCACTGTCACTGAAAATGTGCCAGCCTGAGTGTTGCAGCAGTTTAGTTGCTGTATTCTCCACAGCATTTTACTGACCCTTCTGAAAAGCAAAAAAAAACTCACCCATAGCCAGTTGTAGTGTTTCTGACACGTACAGTCAGTCATTCTGGATCAAGTCAGAATTTCTGCTCCAGATCTCTGCATTCAGGAGAGACACACTCTGTCCAGATTCATACAGGTTCTGGAGTGTTCTGAAAATATACTCCCTGTTATTTGCCAGTATATTAGTTAGTAGTCAGAACATGTAATAATGAGAAAAAATTTCATGTGTTCATGCCACGTAGGATTTAAAAAAATATTTAAAAAGGAGTAAGACAAAAAAAAGCCTCTAAAACCATGTAAAGTGTAGAGATAACAGTTAACTGCCTTTTGGGATTCTCATTTGGAATTCTTAATTTCTACATCTTATGCATTATTACTCAGAACCTTTTCCAGTTCATGAGATGCTGACATATAATTAATCTGCTGTGTATATTAACCTTTAATATCAAACAAACTTACCTAAACAAATGATGAAATGGAGTGAAGAAATGACACCTTATCTTAATGGAATAGAGATAACTTGGAGTATTCTCTTTACTTTGCTTATCCTGTTTCCTCATCAGAACACATTAACTTAAATCAGCAATAGATAAGATCCTAGTTTCTGTTCATTTAATCAAAAAGTCCTAGGTGAGAAAGAATAGCATTTATTGAGCACACCATCAATACAAGCATTTCTTGGCTGTGATCCAGTTCAACAGGCTTTGGTTGTCTCAACAGACAACATATTCAAAGCAGAATTAAGTTTTCAAACCGTTTAGTTTTACAATGCCTTGTAACTTCGTAGTCCTATTATTTCTTCAAAAATGTTGTCCCTTTTGTTTTTGTAACGTGACACATCATTTTATCTCATAGCAGTGATCTAAATTTCAAGTATACTTGAGTTACTGTGAGTTCAGCCCACTCCTCAGACACAAGTCTGCATGGCCACTTGCCTTTCATGATCTGCTACTGCATTTGCAGTCATGTGCATATGGTACACAGTGAAGTGTGCTCGTACCTTCAAAGCCAAGAGCAGCTTCTCAGACTATACCTGTACTTCAAAGAGATCATCAGGAGCTCACCCCGGCAAGACTGGAGAGGAATGGAACATGTGAGCTCTTACACTCTTTCTCCTTTTTCATGTGTCTTTCTCCATTCATTTCCAAGAATTGAAGAGAGCTTGTTTATTTACTGTGGAAATTATTAAAATTGTTAGAATGCTTTGCAGCATTCAATTACTGGTTGCCATACTGCTTTATAAAGAAGGTGCTGCTGACTCAGTCACAGCGTGTATTAAGTTCAGATTAACAGAAAATAGACCCTATTTTATGTTGAATGCTGAAACGGTGCATCATCAGGTATCAGCAACTTGCACACAGGTATGTGATTTTCTATTTTTTTTTCCTTAGAAATGTAATTTGAGGTGTATCATGTTCCTAATTCATACACAGAAAAAAAAAAAAAAGGAAAAAAATTGTTTTCAGAGAGACATCGAATCATATCTATGGTATTATACCACAGTAGAGAAAAAAACCAAAACAACAAACTCACTTAGCAGCAGGAATAGCAATGTTTTACTGAGTAACAGATGTTAGTCCTGCTGTTTAGTACTTTCCTGGAAGATACTAAAGTACATTAATGTGTAAAAGTGTGTGTAAAGTCTTAAAAAAAAAAGAAAATCAGAATAGAAATTCATATAGAAAGTCATATTTTTTTGATTTGTAAAGAATGTCCTTTTGTAGGCCAAACTTTCACATTAAAATATTGCTTCATCATAGAGGGTTGGACTTTAACAGCCATTTCCCTTTCCTGTCAATATTACTGAAGGGTCTATTCAGGAAGGAATAATATCAGTTAGTCATAGTCCTGGAGGATTCAGAATGATAGTGGTCAGCTCTAGTAGTGGTATCAATGATTTGAAAAGAGATTAAACAATTAACTCTACCTCTTTATCTGAGCTGGATAAAAACACTGGTCCCACTTCCACTGTACTGACTCAAGTAAAGCTTTATAAAGGCTTAAAAGAAAAGGCTTTATAAAGAACATGTTATCCTGACTTCCACCTCGGTTAACTCATATTTGTTGAAGCAAAAACTTGTTCTGAATACAGAGCAGAAATTTTGGTAAGTGGTGTCAGTATCCTGTTAGATTCACAGGTTGGTGAAAGTGAAAATGTGTCGGTCATCTTCAGCAGTTCAGCAGGCCACATATTGATATAAATATATTTAGCAATAAATATAGTTTAAAATTAATAGGAAAATCTGGATGAGTTTAAGACTTTGTCATAGGATGGCTGTAACCTCTTGTTAAAAAAACACATATAGGCAGAGAGATTCCAAACATCTGATGGAAGCATGAGCTGGTGCAGACTGTGAAACGTTGCTCATAAGGAAGTGCTCTAATTCTGGCATCTAATTTCTGTCCTATCTAATGATGCATGCAGACCTAATAATTTTCTTTAGTGGATCTTGTTTAAGTAAAAGTAAACTACCAAATGTAACAGTGTGAAAAAAGAGCATTTGGTTTGGTTAGAGGAGGAGTCTTCTTGTAATATTCAACTAAAACAAGAACCTCATAAGAAAGGAATTATCATTGAGGATTGAAGAGTTACTGTTACCAATAATTAAAATGCAGTTTCCATGTGATTCAAACTCTTGTTTAGATTTCATTTTTATACCCTTTAAATATGAATGGCACTCATTGCATATGTCTCCTATGCTGAAATTTCATTCCAGGATCAATGCCTCACAGATTCTGACTGATTTGTAGATCCTCAACATGTGTAGCTGCTCCAGGAGTGCAGGCTACACAAGAAGTCATGTGCAATCCATCCACTCTTAAAGCTATCCTAAGCTCAAAAATATTAGCTCCAAACACTTTTGGACTTACAGCTAATTCCTTTATTTAATCCAATATCTAACTTAATCTAGTTGTAGAAAAATTATTGCATATAAATTTTTACAGAAAGTGAAAAGGCAAGTATTTACATGAAGGCTAGGTGTTGAAATATGGAATCAAACCAGCTGGGGCCATCACATTCTGATATTTAGTCAGATAGTTTTTTGATTATACTCAATTTAAAAATTACAGAAATTATTCATTGATATTTGAGAAAATAATGTTTCCATAAAAATAACAAACCAAATCAAAAGCCTATGACACAGAATATGGAGCAAAAGGGCATCCACCTTTCAATAGTCACAAAGTTGTTTCAAATATTTTTATGGTTTAGAGTAAACCTGATTTTTCTGCCTAAATATGTTTTATTCTTGATTCTCAAAATAAAATTCCCTATGTGTACCCTCCTTCTGTCTCTCTGCCAACAGAGAACTGTTGCAAGGGATGAAAATAAGCATAGATGGAAAATTCTTTTTACCATTTACATTTATTGAAAAAACAGGTCTCTAGTTCACATACAGATGAGAAAGATTATTATTAAAAGAAGCAGGGGAAGGTAAAATTTCCTGTATGCTTTCAGTTGGAAGTTTGACAGCATATAACCATGTGATCTTCAAAGTGTGGGTGCCTAGAGGCTGAACCAAAACTAAAAATTAGATTTTGATTGTGAAATTGCAAGGATGAACCAGACATAGAAGAATTCTGGTGTTTGCACCAGTTATTTAAATGAAAGCAGAAAATCACAATGTAAAAATCACTAAGCTCCATCATAAGGCTTGATCTTTTCCTTGGAATAACTCTCTATTGCTGCTGCTAGAGCAGAGATGACTTTTCAAAGACATTAGGGAAGTAAGAGAAAAACATTTTAATTTTTCCTCCCACAATACTGTGTGTATTGGATTTTTAAGAAGACTGCAGGCAATCAGTTTCCCTAGTGAGGACCTGGCCTCTAGATTCCTGTTGTTTTCTGCAACTGCAAGAACAAGAAATCAGAGGATTCTAATATGCTTTCCTTAAAGATATGAGAAGCAGTTTTTGAGGATGAATTTGGTCATTGCCTTCTAAGTCAGGCTTTGATGGAATGAGGATGTGGGTAGGAGCAAGGGAACTCTGCCTTCATGACTGCCATCAAGAGCCCAGAAATGTCCTTATACCTAGGAAACCAAGGCAGTGATTTGGACAAAAGGACAGGGGAGAGGCTAGAGCAGAAAAAGCCTGAAGTACTCCTAATTTCTTTCCTTGTTTTATATGAATACTTTTATCAATCCTTTCTCCCATTTTCCTTAACAAACCACATTTTTCCTGCATTTACTCAGTCTCTCCTTGCTGCAGCTGCAAGCCTTCACGCCATCACCCAACCTCTCCAAGTAATCCACTCAGTTTGTAGCATCATGTATTCTTTGACCATTGCCCCACATTTCTCCCAAAACAGCAACTCTATTCTCCAGTTCTTGACGCTCTTTAAAGGCTCATCATGGAGAGAGGCCCCATGGAAACGTCAAAGCTTATCCTTACAGTATTTCTAGGTTCTTTGGATAGCCTGTGAAAATAATTCATGAAGCCACATAAGACCTAAGTTATGACAGAACATTAATACATAAACCACAGAGAATTACACAGGTAGTAAACAATAAATGGCACAAACAGGAGCATACAAATGTATTGGATAATTAGTGTGATGGGCAAGAGTTACACAAACTGCAAATAACAACTAAATATTCCTTTATAGTATCTGGGTACATGCAAATTTCCCTTATATTTTTACATGTGAGAAGGGGAAAATTATGTTTTCGGTATTCCTATTCTTTCTTCCTTTAATTCATTTTATTCTCCCTTTCTTCCTTCCTTTCTTTTTTCCTCTCTAGAGACTTCTGAAACCAGCAAAATTTTATGACTGCACCTGAATTTTGCACAGTACAATATCATAAATCAATATCAAAAATCAATTTCTGTGTCCTCTCCATTATAGATAGCAGGGGGGTTCATTGCATTTACAACTTGCTGCAGTGATTATTATGGCAAAAGCAAAAAAATGAAAGAAGAAAAATATTGCAGCTGTGACGAGCAAGTCTAACAATGGATATCTCATAATGTATTTAATGGCTTTTGCAATACATTTTAAAATATACTCTAATATATATCTTTGTAATTTTTCACTGAGATCTCAGTGTTTGAGAATGGTTGGAGAGATAACAGTCCCTTCAGTGTCTGAAGAAGTTGTGGAACTAATTCAACCCAGTAAAATAATCTTAGCCAAGTATATATGACACCTGGGAGTGAAAAAGGAAGCAAATATGATCGTGACAGAATTCGCTGCAGGAAGCAACAGTAACAGTGATTCTGTCTCAAGCCAGAGGTGTTTTACTGTAATTGCTGCTAGATGATCTAACATACACTCTTTTTCTGTAATACAGCCTGGGATAAAGCCTGGCTACCAGCTGACTTACTTCAACACCTGAATGCCAAAAAGTGCAATTTTAGAAGTGACATTGCTGATCTATTTGCAGAACACATCACCTGCCATTCGCAACATTGCTTGGGAGGGGGATCCATTAGAAAAAGAAGCTCAGAACAGAAATGAGGAGCTTTTCTTTCTTCTTGCCGGCCTCTTTTCATCTTCCCTTCTTATATTTCAGTAGGTAATTTTTCCCACTTCTTCCAGGCTTTACGCTATGGTAGTGGTGCTGAATGCTGATGAGGCTCTGCTTAATGCAACTTCAGGCAGCACAGCCTAAGCTTTCTATAGCCAGAGAGCCTTTCAAGAACCTTCAATTAGCAGGCATCTAGACAGAAAAGATAATAGAATGAAATACTTAATAAGCCCTTAAAAAGAGACCTAGTGAATGTACCAAGGCAAAAATTTGAACACGGTACTATCATTCAAATACTTGACACATACGTACAGTCTGAAAAATATAGCTATTTATATACATATATATCTATTAGCTAATGTTTATCTTACTTCAGTTACAAAAATTTGCTCTGATATCTTTAATATTGCTGGTCATATCTCTGTTGTGCTATATGTCTAATTGTGCTTCATCTATCCTGTGTTTTCCTGGAACCTGTATAGTAAGTCTTACATTTTAGATTCAAGAATTCAGATTAAATTCCTATTTATCTAGCAGATCCAAAATAATTTGTGTTTTCCAGTGCTGTGCTTGCTTTTTAAACAATTATATCACCATGCAGACTTTGGTTAGCACAAATGATATTTCAATTATAGATGGGTAGTGCCTGCTGAAATAAAACTCATACCTGCTTGAAAAGTCATTTATTAAATATAGATCATAGTGGTAGGAACACCATTTAGGAGTTAGTTTTCTTTTCTTTTCTTTTCTTTTCTTTTCTTTTCTTTTCTTTTCTTTTCTTTTCTTTTCTTTTCTTTTCTTTTCTTTTCTTTTCTTTTCTTTTCTTTTCTTTTCTTTTCTTTTCTTTTCTTTTCTTTTCTTTTCGTCTTTTTATCTTTCTCTTTCCTTCACTCTTTCTCATTTATAAATATTGATTATCACAGACAGTACACTTTCAAAATACAGAATTGATTCTTTACAGTATAAATAAAATGGAAACAAAGTGCTAATCACCTTTGAAAACTTTCATATTTAATGCTCCAAAGCATCCAAATATTTTCACATTTGAATACAAATACAGAGCTAAATTTTGAAGTTGAAATTAAAGTGTCTCAAGAATGAAATATATCTCTTCATAAGTAAACAGGTCCATTGGGACAAGTGTTAATTATCCAATATATAGATAAACTTTAATTTTCATAAGAAAAATGAAGACATATCAGAATGGCACATACTTTGTATTATGTACATCACTTTCTAAATTGTATTCAGAAATAAATTATGACTAAAATTAGAACTGTTCAAGTAGTATTTTCAATAAACTAGAACTATACCCTTCCAGCTTTATTCAGATCCAGGTTTCCACTCAAGATGGAAAAAATACTCCTTCAGCGGTATGCATAATTTCAGATTTCGAGAATTAGAATTGCAGATCTTTTTACCACCAGTGGCTTCGAAGTAATTGTAGACCTACATGAAGACCCCACAGACGATGCCATTACAGCAGGTGACTCTTCTTTTGATTGAATAGGTCAAAGCTATACACTTCTTGCAGAGACTGCAATCAAGTTTCACCCCCATTTGTTTTAGTATGAAGTGATACAGACGAGGAATAATGCAGCATTCAGGGTTCTCTGCCTCAGCCATACTTTCCCTCTCTGTCAGTCGGAACAGTGATGGGATTTAGAATAATTGTTAAAATTTATCTGGGTTTACAAAACTAATTTCAGTTGGATTAAAAGAAGATTTAGAAATTAGATATCAAGGGAAATTTATTTTTCACTTCTGATTGTGTGAAGACTTGTATGTGTGTTTATCTTTACATATGCAAGTTAAGAAGACAACAGAATAATTCACAAAAATGGTATTTAAAAACATACACGACAGTTGTAAGGACAGAAACCTCTGTAAAATTGCGCTAGACAAATCACTCATTAAATAGTTATTACTTCAAGGGAAAAAAATACATTCTATTCAACTGGATAGATTATTTATGAAAAAATGAGATGATCGATAGCTGAGTATTCTGCCCAAATCTGTTCCACAGAATAAATCTCACCTGACTTGTTAATGTGGTGACAGCTATGAATCTCATTATTTTAAGTTCTGACTGCTGGACACAAGTTTTATTGCAATGACTGCCATGAGAAACATTTTTACTTAAAAAACAGAGTACTAAAATCACAAACCCCTACCTTGAGGCGAGCTTGCAGCAGTTCTATCTGTTCTTGGAAGAGTTGCTCTCAATAGCTACTGTGGGTTTAGAGCACCTCTTTGTGGTACGTTAGTGAGATGTTACTTATGAAAAGAAAATTCATAAGAAAACATATTTCATGCAGTGGATAGAAACCTATTTAAAAAAAGAAAGAAAAATTGCTGGAAAAATATTAGTTTTAATTATTAAATAAGTGGTGGAGAGTAGTAATGTGCATCCTTCCTGTGTTCTTTTTCTGTAGTTTCTGTTGGTGTTCTATATAGTGTATCCTAGCCCATGACAATCTGTATTTAATATCTATTGTGATTACACAATCATTATATCTTCTTTTTGGATATAATAGTATTAATAATGGTAATAATGGTAATAGATATTATTTGCTTTAAAATACTTCCTGTAATTATCTCAAAATCTATGGTGAAGTACATCTGCTATGATAAAGATGAAATTTTATCTAAATAATCTTGCACTAACATTTTCCTTTATGCAATTAAATACATGAGGACAGAAAGATAAAAGTTACATTTACTTCTGCTCAGTTCCATATTGACTCATTCCTTCACCAGCTAAATCAACTGCATCCTCTTTATTCACAGAGAGAGGCAAAGGCACATAAGAGTGATGCTGGGAAAAGGAAGTACATACCTTACTTTCTCCCAGAGATAATGAATTTCCCAAGGCTTCTCAGCTGACTCTGCAAGTAAGTCTCAAGGCTGCATAATTCTAGGATTTAGAGGGAAGGTGTTAAGGTAGAAATGTCTGTTTTAGAGAGTACCTCATATTTATTTATGTTGTGTAAAAGGAGCAGCTCTTTATGAATCAGTGACACATATGAAAAGTGCTCTGTTATGGAAATTAGCATGGGAATAATGTTGAGTTCAAGTGAGCTTGTGTAATTAATTTTTAATAGTGTGGTTTTTCAAAGGAAGAATTTTCAAAACTGATACTTTAAAATTATTCCATTAAAATAAATGATAGGTTATCTTAGGAAAATATTAGTCTGTCTTAAAGTATTAGTGTTTTAGTGTGGATACTAAACTAATTCAGGTAATAGGAAGGAAGTCTAGAGTTTTATCAGAATGTATAAGCCATCACAAATATAGGCACACATACTATATAAATAGTATGATATATCTCCCTAGAATTGCATTTAGAAAACGATCAATGGTCATTTATTTTGCACAACAAAACTTGGAAGGAGGATCAGACAGTTTAGAATTATGCATACATAAGGTACGTGTTTTGCCATAAAAATAGTATTTAATACAAAAGGCAATAAAAAATATTGTGGGACACAGAAATCCTCTGTCCTTGCCCTGGTAAAAACCCAGGGGGGAATCTCTTGTTCATATATGCTAGAGAATAAATCAGTCCTCAGAAGTAGGACTTTTATGTGTTAGGAGACATTCCCATTGGAAATTCATGTACATTTTAATATAAATGAGTATATATAATTTAGAAAGCTTAAACCCCCCACAACTGTTCCCTAACCACCATTTATGTATAATGCCTTTGTTATTCTGTCAAGCCAATATTTAGGATTTTTTTCCTATTATTGTGTAGGCCGCTCTTGCAAGGATTATAACATATGACAAATATGGAAAGATAAGAGATTTTGGTATTTACTCTAAAGCTTATGTCAGCTTTCCTGCTTTTTGAAGCATAAGCCTCTTTTTGAATTGTATCCAAATTGCCAGACATCTTGTATGAAAAATGTCTTACTATGCAAAGGTCTGTGAGATGACCATGGAATTCAAAGGGTATTCTGTCCATTGGGAATTTCAGAAAGAAAAGGAGTCTCAATTCAGCTTAGCATAGTTGTTTGAAATTAGTCTGTAAGCCTTTTCTGAATTTCACTGTCATTTTATTCAGAAGCAATGCTGCAGTCATGTTATGCATTTTTAGGCTGACTAGCAAACTGAAGCTACTGAAAGCTAGTCTGCTGCAGTGAGACAGTGGGGTTACATCCCGAGATTTCTGTCATGCACATCAGATTGTTCTCTTACCTTGACAATGCAACTGACTCTAAGAAGCAGAAAAGTTAAGCAAATACCTTCACTATGCCAAGGACTACAGTTTACTGGGCTATATGGAATCCTCCAACAGTCTAAGATATGGATGTTATACGTAACCATTACTAAGGACACGTGGATGTAGTCTTTACTGTGGATGTGTCTGAATGTTGTGTAATAACATTTGATAACAAATTTCAGATGTGTTAGAAAGAGAAATTAATCATAAAAAATTGGTCCACTGATTTGTTTCAATTGTTTTTCCATTCAGGAATTATTCATGCTTTGGCTACAATTTTCAAGAATTTATCATTATCTGTGGGTTATGTGATAGGGTTTGTGAATTATTCTTGATCTGTAAC